>NW_026059283.1:9509-10692 GCF_023721935.1 Panthera uncia | reverse complement strand
TGCTGAATCAGAAAAATATGCAGCCAACAATTCTTTATCCACCAAGGTTGTCATTCAAATAGAAGGAGAGATAAAAAGTATCCCAGACAAACAAAAATTAAAGGGGTTTGTGACCACTAAACCAGCCATGCAAGAAATTTTAAGGGGGACTCTCTGAGGGGAGAAAAGATGAAAATATACATATAAGTAACAAAAGAAACAAATATTAGAAAGGACCAGAGAACACCACCATAAACTCCAACTCTATGAGCAACATAATGGCAATACATTCACATCTTTCAGTCCTCACTCTAAACATCAATGGACTCAATGCTCCATCAAAAGACATATGGTAGCACAATGGATAAGAAAACAAGATCCATCTATATGCTGTTTACAAGACACTCACTTTAGACCTAAAGACACCTTCAGATTGAAAGTAAGGGGATGGAGAACCATGTATAATTCTAATTGTTGACAAAAGAAAGCCAGAGTAGCCATACTTACATCAAACAATCTAGACTTTAAAATAAAGACTGTATCAAGAGATGAAGAAGGGCATATCATAAATAAGGGGTTTATCCACCAAGAAGACCTAACAATTGTAAACATTTATGCTCCAAATGTGGTGCAACTAAATATATAAATCAATTAATCACAAACATAAATAAACTCATTGATAATAATACCATAATAGTAGGGGACTTCAATACCCCACTTACAACAATGGAAAGATCACCTAATAAGAAAATCAACAAGGAAACAATAGCTTTGAATGACACACTGGACCAGGTGGTCTTAACAGATATATTCAGAACATTTCATCCTAAAGCAGCAGAATATACATTCTTCTCTGGTGCACATGGAACGTTCTCCAGAATAGGCCATATACTGGGACACAAATCGGCCCTCAACAAGTACAAAAAGATCAAGATCATACTGTGTATATTTTCAAACCACAACTCTATGAAATTCAAAATCAACCACAAGAAAAAATTTCGAAAAGTAACAAATATTTGGAGACTGAAGAACATCTTACTAAAGAATGAGTGGGCTAACCAAGAAGGTAAAGAGGAAATTAAAAAGTACATGGAAGCCAATGAAAATTATAATACCACAGCCCAAAACCTCTGGGTTGCCACAAAGGTGGTCATAAGAGGAAAGTGTATAGAAATCCAGACCTTTCTAAAGAAGGAAGACAGAT
>NW_026059283.1:0-9409 GCF_023721935.1 Panthera uncia | reverse complement strand
CAAAAAAAAAAAAAAAAAAAGAAAGAAAAGAAAAACAGAAGAGATCAATGAAACCAGAAGCTGGTTCTTTGAAAGAATTAACAAAATGGATAAAACACTAGCCAGTTTGATCAAAAAGAAAAAGGAAAGGACCCAAATAAATAAAATCAAGAATGAAAGAGGAGATATCACGACCAACACAGCAGAAATAAAAACAATAGTAAGAGAATATTATGAGCAATTATATGCCAATAAAATGGGCAATCTGGAACAAATGGACAAATTCCTAGAAACATATACACCACCCAAACTGAAACAGGAAGAAATAGAAAATTTGAACAGACCCATAACTAGTAAAAAAATTGTATTAGTAATAAAAAAACTCTCAAAAAACAAGAGTCCAGGGCCAGATGCTTTTCCAGGGAAATTCTACCAAACATTTAAGGAAGAGTTAACACCTATTCTCTTGAAGCTGTTCCAAAAAATAGAAACGGAAGGAAAAGTTCCAAACTCTTCCTATGAAGCCAGCATTACTTTGATTCCAAAACCAGACAGAGACCCCACTAAAAGGAGAATAGGCCAATTTTCCTGATGAACATGGATGGAAAAATCCTCAACAAGATATTAGCCAACCGGATTCAACAATATATTACAAAAATTATTCACCACGACCAAGTGGGATTTATACCTGGGATGCAGGGCTGGTTCAATATTCACAAAACAATCAACGTGATTCATCACATCAATAAAAGAAAGGACAAGAACCATATGATCCTCTCAATAGATGCAGAGAAAGCATTTGACAAAATACAGCATCCTTTCTTGATAAACTCCCTCAAGAAAGTAGGGATAGAAGTTTCATAACTTGAGATCATAAAAGCCATATATGAATGACCCAATGCTAATATCATCCTCAATGGGGAAAAACTGAGAGCTTTCCCCCTAAGGCCAGGAACATGACAGGGATGTCCACACTCTCCACTGTTATTCAACATAGTGTTGGAAGTCTTAGCCTAGCAATCAGACAACACAAAGAAATAAAAGGCATCCAAATCAGCCAGGAGGAGGTCAAACTTTCACTTGTCACAGATGACATGATACTCTATGTGGAAAACCCAAAAGATTGCACCAAAAAATTGCTAGAACTGATTCATGAATTCAGCAAAGTTGCAGGATATAAGATCCATGCACAGAAATCAGTTGCATTGCTATACATCAATAATGAAGCAAGAGAAAGAGAAATCAAGGAATCGATCCAATTTACAGTTGCACCAAAAACCATAAAAAACCTAGGAATAAACCTAACCAAAGAGGTGAAAAATCTATATGCTGAAAACTATAGAAAGCTTATGAAAGAACTTGAAGAAGACACCAAAAACGGAAAAATAATCCATGTTTCTGGATAGGAAGAACAAATATTGTTACGATGTCAATACTACTAAAAGCAATCTACATATTCAATGTAATACCTATCAAAATAACCAGCATTCTTCAGAGAGCTAGAAGAAATAATCGTAAAATTTGTATGGAACCAGAAAAGACCCAGAATAGCCAAAGCAATCTTGAAAAAGAAAACCAAAGCAGGAGGCATCACAATCCTGGACTCCAAGCTGCATTACAAAGCTGTAATCATCAAGACAGTATGGCACTGGCACAAAACAGACACTCAGATCCATGGAACAGAATAGAGAACCCAGAAATGGACCCACATACGTATGGCCAACTTAACTTTGACAAAGCAGGAAAGAGTATCCAATGGAATAAAGACAGTCTCTTCAGCAAGTGGTGCTGGGAAAACTGGACAGTGACATGCAGAAGAATGAACCTGGAACACTTTCTTACACCATACACAAAAATAAACTCAAAATTGATAAAGGGCCTGAATGTGAGACAGGAAACCATCAAAACCCTAGAGGAGAAAGCAGGAAAAAACCTCTCTGATCTTGGCCACAGCAACTTCTTACTCAACCCATCTCCAGATCTAAGGGAAACAAAAGCAAAAATGAACTACTAGGACCTCATCAAAATAAAATGCTTCTGCACAGCGAAGGAAACAGTCAGCAAAACTAAAAGGCAACCAACAGAATGGGAGAAGATATTTGCAAACGACATATCAGATAAAGGGTTAGTAATCCAAAATCTATAAAGAACTTTCAAACTCAACACCCAAAAAACAAATAATCCAGTGAAAAAATGGGCAAAAGACATGAATAGACACTTCTCCAAAAAAGACACCCAGATGGCCAAGTGACACACAAAAAAATGCTCAACATCACTATCAGGGAAATACAAATCAAAACCACAGTGAGATATCACCTCATAACTGTCAGAATTGCTAACATTAACAACTCAGGCAACAACAGATGTGGGTGAGGATGGAGATAAAGAGGTTCTTTTTTGCACTACTGGTGGGAATGCAAACTGGTGCAGCCACCCTGGAAAACAGTATGGAGGGTTCTCAAAAATTAAAAATAGAACTGCCCTATGACCCAGCAATTGCACTAGTGGGTATTCATCCAAGGGATACAGGTATGAGGTTTTGAAGGGGCACATGCACCCCAATGTTTATAGCAGCACTATCAACAATAGCCAAAGTATGGAAAGAGCCCAAATGTCCATCGATGGATGAATGGATAAAGATGTGGTATGTATGTGTATATATATATATGTCTATGTATGTATATATATGTATATATATATATATATATATATGTCTATGTATATATATGTACATATATATGTATATGTATATGTATATATATGTATATATATATATGTATATATATGTATATACACACACACAATGGAGTATTACTCAACCATCAAAAAGAATGAGATATTGCTCTTTGTAACTACGTGGATGGAACTAGAGGGTATTATGCTAAGTGAAATTAGTCAGAGAAAGACAAATATCATATGACTTCACTCATATGAGGATTTGAAAACAGAACAGATGAACTCAAGGGAAGGGAAGCAAAAATAATACAAAAACAGGGAGGGTGACAAAACACAAGAGACTCTTAAATATGGAGAACAGAGGGTTGCTGGAGGGGCTGTGGGAGGGGGAATGAGCTAAATGGGTAAGGGGCATTAAGGAATCTTCTCCTGAAATCATTGTTGCACTATATGCTAACTAACTTGGATGTAAATTAAAAAAATAAAGAAAATAAAAAATAAAATAAAAAAATAAAAGTTCTTCCTACTCATCTTCAACATGACAGACTTTGAGGTCTATAGTGAAAAGAGTGAGTTCTGGTCTTTTTTTACTATTCCTCAGGCACATAGTTGCAACTATTAGTTACTATTAGATTCACAGAAATCAAGAGTCATATTCTTAGTTTTGTAGATGAGGGATAGGTGATATGTAAAGATCCAAGCCAATTCCTGGTTTTTAGTAAAATTTAGTCTTCTGAATTTGTTCCCTACTGAAGTGCAATCTTGTTGGGTTTTTTAATTGTCAATTTCTTTGCTCTATGTAAATCTTAATAAATATAGTTCATGGGTGGAAATACATTTAATGCTATTTCTATCTATTTCTATTTGGATTTTACACATTTCCTCTTAGCCTCCTGGTTTTAATGAATATGCAACTTCTAGAAAGCTCGAATTCTCATCAGCACTCCACAACTCGTCCCAGTTGCTACTGACTTTTTTTCAGAATTCCACTTCTCTTTCCCATTTCTTCTCTGGAATATGTAAATTTTATCTAAATGCAGAAATATGGCAATGTTACAGGACTCAGGGCTGAGGAAGTGTTATTGTCCAGTTTCTAGAATGCATAAATACTGAGTCAGATGATAGATACTGGGAGTGTTAGGAAGCATAGCCATAAGCTTAACATAATCAAAATGGTATTTCATAAATGATGCTTCGATGTGTCATACATGAAGCCTGAGTAAAATTTTTCTTAATCCAGATTCATATGCCTTATCATTGGTGCAAGTTTCTTTTTCATTAAATTTTCTGACAGCCTTAATTTTAAGTACTACTATGAGTTTTCACCCTTTTTTTCAGTGATTTCACAGGTATTTTTTTTAAGAGATTACCTTGTCCTTTTTTATTTAAATGTTATTATATAGTATATTAGCACAGTAGTGCATGTATATAATTTACAAGTTAAAATAAAATTTCTAACTGAATAAATGTGCTGTAGTTTATCTAGATTTTAGTGCTGTTGGATTCACAAACAAAAATGAAAACACAGTTCTAAATGATAGCTTTATCTAGTTTCTCATCAGACTTATCTAAGGCAGTCTTACAGTGTTTTAACAAACAAATTGATGTCAACTGGAAAATTTTGTCACTGGTCCACAAAAAGTAATACAGAAATTGGAGAAAGCATTTACAAATGCTAATAGAAACTGACATCACTGTAACATTCAAGAATATGTGATCATTTTCCCAGAAATTCATTTTTTATACAAATATTCTATAATGTGAAAGGGGAAAATAGTCTTTCACCACAGATGGTTTGAGAAGTACTGTCTTGGAGATATTCAGAACTACTACCATTATGTTTCATTACCTTGTTTTCTGAGTCAACCTCCATGTTTAGGCCTCTTGGATCATTCATCATTAGCCAGATTTTTATCTCAAAACTGCACTATATACATCCATTAATCTAACCCAGTCTTGCATTCTTCATCATCCCAAACTCTTTCACTGGGCTGTCAGGAACATATGTTCTGTTGTCAAGACTCCCTAAATCCTCAGCCTCTTTTCTAAATATTTACAAAATCACATTCATCTACCTCTGCCCAGCACTTTCTAAAGTACGTTGTTCCTGCAATTTTCTCTGTCACTTTCATAAATATTCTCTATTCATTGATTTTCCACATTGACATATAAACATGATCTGATTTCCTCCATCTAAAATATCTGTCTGTCTGTCTGTCTGTCTATCCTCTCTCTTTCTCACATATCTACCTGATCTTCTATCTATAGTTATCTGTCTATTCTGTCACCATTTTCCCTGTCAAACACTGCCTTATTCTATTCTTCCCCTCCATAGAAAGAAGGAAAGAAAGAAAGAAAGAAAGAAAGAAAGAAAGAAAGAAGAAAGGAGGGAGGGAGGGAGGGAGGGAGGGAAGGAAGGAAGGAAGGAAGGAAGGAAACTGTATTTCCTCATTTTCTCTTTCTTCTTCACCTCATCTCTGCTACTACAGGGAACTGCTTTTGTCAAGGAAACGTATAATTCCTATTTTGGCAAATGTTGCTTTTCCATTCTCATCTTATTTGACGTCTCAGTAGTATGTAGTGTCAAATACCACTTCTTATTCGCAGATCAGTTTATTATTTTGTGTTCTGCCTTCTTTATTATACGCTATTTTCTCCTACCTTATTGCCCACTCCATCTCAGTGTCTGGTGCTGAATCCTGCTTTCATGCCATTCAAATCCAGGTGAAGAGTGTTTCAGTGCTCACTCATCAAACCTACTTCCTTCCTCACATAGTTTCATGCAGTTCCATGACTACAGATTATATTCATACACTGAGACTTGCAAAGGTTTGTCTGTCTCTGAAATCCAGACTCATATACCCAATAGCTTCCTTGGCATCTCCTCTTAGATAACTATATGTGTCGAATTCAAGACATTCCAGTGGAATTCATGATTTTTCCCCCTGAATGTGTGGTTCCCCATCTTTCTTGTTTTTGGTAAATGCACCAACACTAACTCAATTGCTTAAACCGAAAGCCTGAGAATCTTTGTTGATGTTCATGTTTTCTTTCTCCTTTCTTTTAGCAAACATTTTCAGCCCTGTCTCCAAACGATATCACAAATGTTTTCACTTTCCTCCCACTGTACCACTAATATACTTGGTCTGATGATGATTATCTCTAGCCAAGACTACCAAACTATGCTGATAGCCTTTTCTCTGGTCCCTATATAAGCACCCTTCCTCCACTCTTAAAGCAACAGTCAGAGTAAATATGAATCATCCAACATTCAAGAATCTAAAATTCTCTGGATTTTTTTTTTCTTTACACTTGTAATAACACCCAAATTCCTTGTAGTGGCCTACAAGCATTTAGTCCTCCTCCTCTCAGAAAGCACCTAAATATTGCTTCCCCTTCCTCACTACTATTGTAATTGGCTCTTTCAGATAACCCTGAACACTTGTACTTACTGTCCCTTTCACCTGTAATACTCCTCCCTCAGAACTTTGAAAAGATGGCTTCTTAGTACATGCATTTATGTCTTATCTAAAAAGGCATTTTCTCATTGCTCAGTTTCACAATGCTGTCTTCTATTTTCATCAAAGCACATATCCCTAGCTGATAATACCTTGTTTTGTGTGAGATTTTTCTTTTCTTGTTTATAGATTGTCTACCCCTTCTCAAACAAAATGCATGTTCCTTAGTTCAGAGACAAAGTTTGTCTTGTCATGTCCTGTACTTAAAACTGTGTTTGGAATATAGTAGACAACTGATAAATATTTTTTGAATGAATAAAATTTAGGAACATCTGGATTGGCAGCTAATGCCCAGAAGACATTTTAAACAACAAATAGGCTGTGTCATGTTTTATTTACATATTATCATTCAAGTTAATCTTAGTATTTACCTAGAGATTGATATAATTATGCTGATGTAAAATAGTCTCTAGTTTGTTCATTAAGAGACAAGAATGATGGGGGGAAATGATGTTACATAATGAAGTATTCCTGGTTAGCAAAGGAAAAGAAATAAAAAAATGTATCGAGTATCAAAAGTTCATTCTAAGTGCAGTTATTATAAACAAGTGAAATCTAATTTAATAGACCTTGCAATTACAACAAGGTTAAAGGGAAAAATTATCATTTATTTTTACACGTTATTTGCCTTTACTCTGAGGACATGGAAGAGACTAAGTTTACTGACAAAGCAAAAAATAAAGTAACTTCATTAACCATGCTAATTTAGATTCCTCTAAAAAATGCCAAACTATATTTTACAACTTTTTCAATTACAATTAATCTATTTTTGAAGTTCTAATTAAATGCCTGAATGATAAAGATGTTCTTGTCTTACTTTTTAAAGAATTAGTGGTTGTTTCATTGACTACAACATGAAGAACACATTTGGAAAACCATTCCTGGATTCAATAACAAAGTGTAAGATTTTGAATAGCAATGCAGTCTTTATGTAATAGTAATAATGTAAACTTAAAAAATATCTATATATGCTACTTTAACACACCTAGAAAACTGATTGGAGGATTAACACAACAATCTGCACAAACTGAACCACAGAATTCAGCAAGTATGCAGCACAGAGAGGTGAACTTGGGGAGCGAGAAGGTGCGGGAAGGGAGGAGCTTTTGTGAGCAGAGAGAGGACGGAGACTGGGGGGGGGTAAAATACGGGAAAAGCACCCCTCCCCAAAAGCAGCTGGAGAGAAAGTACAAAATTGGAAACAGCCGCAGGGACTAAACTAAAAAGGGAGAAAAGAGAAAGGATAGGGTTTAAATTCCATTAAGACTGTAAACAAGGGGAGCACAAAATCTGCAACTCTGCAGCTCAATACCTGGCGGTGCTCTGGTGGGAAGGGCGAATCCCCAGGAACAAAGTTGGGTCCGGGAGGTTCTCGGGTCACACAGGGAAAAGCGGTTCCACTGCTGGAAGGACATTTGGTAGAGACTGTTGAAGCCACCTGGTCCCAGTAGACCCAGAAAACAGCCACATTCGCTGGTGCTGGAACAAGGTCATTAAGGGTGAAGCCTGGTGCCATATGTGTGTTGTGATTTTCCATAATCCCTGAAAAGCTGCTGCTACACTATCTCGCAAATTTTTTTCTGGGGTGGGCTGGCACCTGGCCGCAGTATCGGGGCATTGGTAGCAGCAGGGTCCAGCAAGCATTCCTGGGTGCAGCCGACATTTGGCCATTGCTTGGCGAGACCCTCCCACAGAGGGGTGGAATGGGTGAAAGCCGCAGTCCTTCAGAAGTAAGGGAGAACAGCAGCATCTGAGACAAAACTCAGGAGAGAGGTACTGACTGGGGACTGGTCACAGACAGTGAAAATGCAGGGAGTGGATAAAAGCTGAAGACAAAGGATGGGTGTGCGATTGCTGATCAGGAGAACAGAGTTCTGACAACTAAAGAGTGGGTAACTGGGTGACGCCATTTTCACCCCTCTGGCGCATACACATACACACCTACGAGTACCACAACACTCTACCCCAGTAGGCTAGCAGTGCCATCTAGTGGAGAACAGAGCCACTACACTGAGCCCCATCCTACTGGGCCAACCTTGCTCTTCAGTAACACAAGTCTCACTGCCTAGTTAGTTTATGGACTATAAAGCACTACATAGTCTGACTTCTAGGGGAAAATGAAGTAATTTCAGTCCTAATCCAATCCATTAGCAGGTCCATCTGTTCAATTTTCTTTCTTTTTTTTTTCTTTTACACTTCTTTTCTTTTTCTTGAATACAGAAAGAGAAAAAATTCATTTTAATTTTCAATTTTTATGAAAAATATTTTTCTTTAATTTTTAAATATATTTTTTACTTTTGTGTAATTTTTTTCAAATTCTATTTTACTTCCATCATTTTATTGTAGTCTACTTCAGTGTATTCACTTTTGCAAATTTTCAAACAATTTCCTTTTTTCTTCTTTTCCCTCTTTTCTATTTCTTTTCTTTTTCTTGAATGCAGAAAGAGAAAACCTTCATTTTTACTTTCAATTTTTATTAAAAATATTTTTAAAAATTTTCTTACTATATTTTTTGCTTTCATGTCAATTTTTTCAAATTCTATTTTACTTTCATGGTTTCCTTTTGGTCTACCACAGTGTACTCACTTCTTCAAATTTTCAAACGATTTCCTTTCTTTATCTTTTATGTTTCTTTTCTTAAATACAGAAACAGAAAAAACTCGTTTTTATTTTTACTTTTATTAAAGATATTTTTCTTTAATTTTTTCTACTATATTCCTTACTTTTTTTTAAATTGTTTCAAATTCTATTTTACTCCCATTTCTCATTTTAGTCTACTTCAGTGTATATATTTTTTCAGATTCTCAACTGATTTCATACCCTCTGCCCTTTTTCCTTCTCTAATCTGTCAAACCACTTTCAACACCCAGACCAAAACACGTCTAGGATCTAGCATCATTTATTCGATATTTTTTTCTGTGTGTGTTTTAATTTTTTAATTTTAATATTTTTTAATTTTAATTTTTTTAATTATAATTTTTCTACCTCATGAATTCCTTTCATCCCTTCAAAATGACAGAATGAAGGAATTCACCCCAAAAGAAAGAGCATGAAGAAACGACAGCCAGGGACTTAACCATCACAGATACAAGCAAGATGTCTGAACCAGAATTTAGAATCACGATAATAAGAATACTAGCTGGAATTGAAAATAGATTAGAATCCCTTTCTGTGGAGATAAAAGAATTTGTAAAAGCTAGCTAGGATGACATAAAAAATGCTATAATTGAGCTGCA
>NW_026059282.1:3522-10698 GCF_023721935.1 Panthera uncia | reverse complement strand
AGGGGAAAAGCATTGCCAGCGTGAGAAGAGCCTAGAACAGAGATGCTGGGAGCTCATGAGCCCCCGTCCCACTCAAACCAAAGCCGCTGTGTCATGATGCCAAGACTGGAAGAGCATAAACTTGCTCCCAATACTTGCAAATCCTTCAGTCCGTATCTCCAAGAGGTAAGTACTCTTTTTTCAGCATCAGCAGAAATAACTTTCACACCTAAAATAATTCAACCATAATTCCTTAATATCATCTGACATCCGGGTTGATGTTCGTATTTCCCCTTTTGTACAGATGGTCTGTTTAATTTGGGGTGCAGATAAGGTCTGCAAGTTGCACTGGATTGATATGCCTCTGTCCTAGTTTGGTTCCCGTGGAAAACGGCCCCGAGGCAATGACTTAGGTTGCAAACAGTCCATTTGGGAGGGGACACCAGCAAAACTGGTGGGAGAATAGGGACATGAGCCAGGGAGGGAAAGGAGGCTGACAAAGGGTGTATGCCACAGGGACAAATGGAGCACAGCTCCTCTAGACAGGTCCGGGAGTAAGCGTGGGGCGCCCCTGAGGGTGTCCCAACCCCGGGAGGGGGGAAGGACACTGGGGTATTTGTCTACCTCCCTGTCCATCATGGGCTGAGGCTGAGGGACATTAACTCTCCAGGCCATTAATTCTCTGGTGCTCTGCTCTGCTTGCCAGGCATGCTCTGCCAGGCTGGAGAACAGCCCTCAGGCAGAGGGTCGCCATGTCCCCAGCCAGCAGGCCCCCAGGCCATCCAGGTGCAGAGTGGGGGGAGCACCAGCTGCATGAGCCCAAGTCCTACAAGTCGACTTCCCCTCCATCTCCCTCCCCGTCTGGCTCTTTGCCACTCACTTACTGAAGAAATGTGTCCTCTATCCTTTATCATTTCCACACTCTACATTTGGCAGATTGCACCCCCAGACTGGCGTCGTTTCCATGCGTCCCCTTGCATATTTACCGTAAACTGAATAATTACAAGGTCGATCAGATCCTGATTCTAACTTCTGACGAGGAAACCTATAGGTGATGCTGCCTCCCTCCAACCGCGCCAGGAAGGTCCTCGAACAATTAAATGTCATCTCGCTTGAGACGAGCTAGCCTCCTGTTTCATTGGTCGGTTGGGTTTGTTCATTCGACATATTCCCAAGCAGGCCAACCACCTCCCCGTGCTGGAAGCCAGGCAAATCCGAAGTGAACAAATCAGGCCCAGCGTCATCCAGATGCCTTGAGGGCGGACTTCGAGCAGGTGTCCTCGTGACTTGGCGCGCTCACCTGAAGGTGTCTTTATTCTGTGACTCCTGAGAGCACCTTTCAAACATCAAGCTCCTTTGAGATCAATTCACACCCCAGAGCCGTGCAAACACCGTACGTATTTCTGACTTTGAATCTGGGACGTGTGAATCCGTTTACACCGTCGCTTCCACAAATTCCGAAGCACAGAGGCAGTCCGAGCCTCTCAATCTCATCTACAGTATTTCACAAGGAAAGTCTGCTCGGCTGATTGCAATGCCACAGAGTGCACACTAAAGAAGCAGACTAAGGCTCTTGAAGGAATGCAAACGTTAAATTCAGAGAATGATCTGGTCCAATGCGGTGTTTCATGCAACCCTAACAAGTGAAAGATCCGGAATATCCACAGCCACTGAGGTTTGGGAAGGATCTTCATTGTACTTTGGTTAACGATCCAACATCATTTCCACCTGCCTCCAGTTCACTCATTCAAGAAACACCTACTAAAGTGTTGATGAGCTTAGGAACTATGCTGACCTCCAGTGGGACAGTTTTTCTTGACCTCCCCGATGAGGCCAACGCCTTCAACGTCACCCCAGACCAACAACGTTCCAGTCTCTAAGTCTTAAAGCCATTAGAGACACTGATCTAATCAAATCAAACACTGATTTGTTTTCACTCAAAACACTCTGACCCCAAAGGTGTGGGTTTTTCCTCCAATCATTTCTCCACATTCCAACACCAACTAGTGTCCTGCAATTCCATCCAGTTCTGACAGCAATGGCCTAGAGTTAGCATCAGACTCCACGGTTGGAGGGCTCAGCCCCCACTTCAGACACCAGTCCCAGGTACTGGGGTACCCATGCTTCAGCCCAAGCTGGCTATGTATAAGTTGGGAGTTCCCCAAAGTCTCTTCCTCAGGTATGATAATTCTAGGATGGTTCACAGATCTCAGGAAGGCACTTTACTATTACTAACTAGTTTATTCTAAGGGATACACTTTAGGAACAGCCCGATTGAAAAGATGGGTGGGGCGGAAGCATCCATGCCCTCTGTGGGCACGCCACTCCACCCTCGGTGTGTTCCCCAACGTAGAAGCTCTCCAAACGTCTTCATTTCAGGGTTTTTATGGAGGCTTCATCAGGTAGGCATGATTGATTAAATTGTGGTCCACGGGTGATTGACTCCATCTCCAGCCCCTCTGTCCCCCTCCCCGCCAAAGTCAAAGGTAGGGCTCAAGGCCCCGACCATGTCATCATACCGTGGTCTTTCTGGCAACCGGCCCCACCTCAAGCTATCTGGGGGTTCCCAGCCCCCGCTCACCAAGTGCGTATGAAAGACACTTGTCACTCAGGAAACTCCAAGGGTTTTAGGAGCTGTGTGTCAGGAACCAGGGACAAAGATCAAACACTTCCTTATTTTATTTTATTACAGACACTCTGGGTGTTGCTTATCTTCTACAGAACGTCCAATGACGTCACGTCACGGAGAAGCCTTGCTATATAAAACACAGCCCCTTCCCAGGTGCAGCGGGGCTCATTCTAGACAAGCGCCCCGGCCCTTGCCATCTTCTCCCAGCACTCCCCTCACTCCGTAATTGCCCATTTCCGGTTTTCTCTCCTGACAGCCGCACGGCGACCTCTCAAGGGCAGGTACCACCTCTCGCTCTCCTCGGTATCCAGCGGGCCTGGGCCCCAGCACACTAAGTTCTCGCTCTGTCATCACTCCCTGCTAACGTAGGGCTGCCCCCGTTCACCACACAGGCCTGCAGGGACAGGTGTGCCCTGGTGACGGGGCGGGTTAACCATTCCAGACCACCACAGTATCGCCAATACCGCGACACAGCGGGTCGAACGCGAATTTTGGTTTCCCGGCGCAGATAAAAGTTATGTTTACGCGATCCTGTGGTTTATTAAGTGCCCAACGGCATTATATCTGAATAACCAACGTACGAAACTTAATTAAAAGACCCTTCTTGCTAAAACAAAAACAAAAACAAAAACAAAAAAATGCTAACTACATCACCTGGGCTTTCGGCAAGTCCTAATCGCTAATCACCGATTACCAAAACAACTAACGATGGGAAGGTATGAAGTATTGCAAGAATTACTAGACACTGACAGAGACAGGAAGGGAGAGGAGGCGCCACAGCCTTGCTCACGCCATGGTGGCCGCAAACCTCCGATCTGGAAGACACGCGACGCCTGTGCGGCAGAATGAGGCAGAGTACGGGAATGTGAGGTGTGCCCGCGGGTCCATCCTCCTTTCAGTGCTTCTGGGCCGACGAGATGGGTTCTGGAAGGGTATGCATCTTCCCCAACACCTCCCGCAACCTCTGCCCATCCATTCGTGACCCGGCGGCAGGCCCAGCCGTTCTCACGTTATCCTGGTGGCGATGTCGTCCATTCGTTCGCAGTCTGATTCAAGAGAGTCCTTCACAATTATGACACTGTCCTTCCCGGGAAGATGGTCGTCTTAACATGAAAATTCCTGGCTAATTTGCAATTAAAGGCAAACAAATTCCATGGGGCGCCTGGGTGGCTCAGTCGGTTGAGCATCCGACTTCGGCTCAGGTCATGATCTCGCGGTCCAGGAGTTCGAGCCCCGCGTCGGGCTCTGTGCTGACAGCTCAGAGCCTGGAGCCTGTTTCAGATTCTGTGTCTCCCTCTCTCTGACCCTCCCCCGTTCATGCTCTGTCTCTCTCTGTCTCAAAAATAAATAAACGTTAAAAAAAAAATTAAAAAAAAAAAAAAGGCAAACAAATTCCACAGGTCGGTACTGTGGAGCTCGGTCCACGGTAGAAGAGAGCTCGGTCTGTTTGCTGAGATATTTGGGTGCCAGCCCCCCTAGAGAGACACCCAGGGGCACTCGTATACACAACTACCTTAGGCTGAACTGGGTTAGTCAGCGCATTACTTCTGGGCTGAGGGAGTGACCACCAGCTTCCTGTTTTTCTCCAGAGCACCGTCCCCTTCCTCACTATGCCTATGGATATTTCAGAACCTATAAATTACATTCTCTACCCAATACATTTACCAGGAAAAACAAAAACAAAAAAACCTGTTATCCCCAACAGACTCCCTGAAAGACATCCTTGGCTTCCTCCCCATGTGGAGACCGAACCAGCCTGATGACTGGCCGGTGTCCTTCTAGACTTTGTCCACCAGTGACCAGTATGTTAACAGTCACCCAGGGGACACCCGGGTGGTTCATTCGGTTAAACGTCCGGCTCTTCGTTTCAGCTCAGGTCACGATCTCACGGTTTCGTGAGTTCAAGCCCTGCTAGTCTAGCTCTGCGCTGACAGTGTGGAACCTGCTTGGGATTCTCTTTCTCTTTCTGCCCCTTCCCTGCTCACACTGTCTCTTTCTCTCTCAAAATAAATAAACTTAAAAAATTAAAAAAAAAAAAAAAAAAAAAGGAAAAGAGTCACCCAGGACGTGTACAGAGCAAAGTAGCCACTAAGGAAGGTCCTCTGAAGATAACAGCAACAAAAGAAGCATGCAGCGGTCACCAGGGGGGAGTGTTTACATAACACCACAGTGGACAGGAGGCAGCCTAGACCCACAGAGAAGGGCAGGCCAGATATCAAGCAGGGAGACCTCCAGAAGGCCCGACCTTGTCCTTCTCCCGGAGGTTGCTTCTCACACAAGGCCATCGGTCTCAGCAGACTCAGTAATCTCAGCAGACTATGAACCACACAATCGTGTCCCCAGTGATCCCATCCCCACTGCCCATCAAGAAATGCCCAAGCCACAGAGACCCGGTTCAGTTCCCTTTTATCTGTCTGTCCAGCTAGCTAGCTCTCCCTCTCGTGGCTTCAGACAATTCCCACCAGATTCCTCTGACAACAGGAATAAATGTGCCCCACAGGCTGTTCTCTCTCAAACAGGCCTAACTCCCTGCCTGATTTTGCCTGGAAAGGGTATTTTGGTACAGCCTCTCCATTTGAGAGGTGGAGACCCAGAGGGGTGAAGGGACTCACCCAAGAACACACAGTGGTGGTGGCAGAATGGCATCTACCACTGTTGTGCCCCAGGGCCACTGAGTCATTCAACATTAAAGGAGCCTTGTGTTTGTGACTGCAGGAGAATTGCAAATTGCAACACCTGAAGTTGCCCCTGGGCCATCAAATGCCAGCTAAGGCCCAGGTGAGTGGAAAGCAGGCACTGACTTGGGGAGGGGGCGGTTAGGAAAAGGCCTCAGCCCATCACAGGAAGCAGGAATCATCCTGGAAACAAGGAACGTGGCAGAGACGGACAAATGCAGGTAACAGCAGTGGAGCCTGGATGGTGGAAATCTGAGGTGGTCTTTTGCCTTCTCCTTTCAGCTTTGCTGTGTGCTTCAATTTTCTTCACGCCTAAGTACAGATCGTCACAATCAGAGAAAGTAGACCGATGAGCCTGATTCCTGGAGACCCACTCAGAAGCCAGCCTCAGCTCCTGGGAGTCATACAGTGTGCCTGGAGAACGGTTTCGGGAGGAAGGAAGCACTTCCTAAGCCATGAAACAGACCAGCGACTGACTCAGCACCCACCTACTAGCACAGACAACGCCGGACGGTCAGGGCGCCCCCGCTCATCCCTGCCACACAGCATTACAGCCTCAGAGCTCACCAGGACCTCTGTCAAGAAGTCGCCACGGTCCGTCTGGGTTAGGGGAAGCAGGTGACCAACAGTGCCAGGATGCTCACCGATGTCCTCGCGAAAACGAACGAAAGTTTGGAGAGAACCGGGTAGCAACAGGTCCGGAAAAGGTAAGAATCCAAAAACACGTGGCAAAACCAGAAGGTCTTCTACTCATGGGAGGGAATACTGGGATCCAGTCACTGACCACGCACACCAGCCACCAAACCCGAAGTGGCTGCCGTGTGCAGCTGAGCATGTGGCACTGTGGCCACACGGGCCGGCCTCCTCCATCGCAGGTACTGTATGTAGGTTTGTGTGTGCTGTGGCCCACGGCAAAGACCCGCTCTAACAAATTCAGCCCAGCGTGACCGTGTCCCCTCACCCCTCGTGCCAGTAAAGGGTCTTGAGGTCTAATTCACAAAAAAGAGCACCACTTGGGTTAGCATCCTACCTCACCGGCTGCCCGCTACACAGAAGTCCCAAGGGATTGGATCCAAGCCACACCCCCAGGCCAACACCGCTGGGAACCACCTTCCAAAGACGCTGAGCCCCTGTCTCGTCAATAATTCGTACCCCTCGTCCATCCTGAATCTACTGCTCTTGCGGAGGGAGCAGCATGGAGGGAGGTGACCAGGCCGGCTGCGTTCCTGGGCGGGCGTGAGGCCTCCGCACCGGAAGGAGCGCCTGCAAGCAGGTGGAAATCTTCACGGCAGGAAAGACCCATCCGGTCCCGCACAGCCCACATCCATATTATCACTTGTCAGAAAACAGACGGTGAGGGGAAAAAGAGAGAAACCGTGTCAGCCAGGAAAGACCTGCCCGTGCCGTGCCGCAGACCAGAACGGTCCCACGTTCCCGAGCCGACACTGGGCCTATTCACGGGTAAGTAATACAAGCACAAGTCTGAGGCCTGTGACCAGAATCTGAAGCATAGGAGGACAAAAATAGTCCCTCGAGGACTGAGAGCAAAGGCCCCCTTGCACAAAGCTTTACTGAAGCATTTGCTCCAGGTCCACGGCAGGAAACAAGGACGCACTCCCCAAACATGGGCCCCGGACAAAATAGAAGGCGCAAGTCTGTCAAACAGAATGGAGGGAGGAAAGCAGAGACGGCAGAGAAAATGAAAACACTGTCGTCAAAGAACAGGAAATGTGACGCCCAAGGAACAAGCTGAAAAGCAGCAGGAGGAAACTATTAGACCAGGGTGAAAGGTGGGACAGCTGGCCTGGTCATTTCCATAAGTGAGGTCACAGGGAAAAAAGAAAAGCAAAAAAAAAAAAAAAAAAAAAAAAAAAGGAAAAAAAAAGGAAAAAA
>NW_026059282.1:3107-3422 GCF_023721935.1 Panthera uncia | reverse complement strand
AATGGAGAGAGCAAAAGAAAGAGAGAGAGGAAGGAAGGAGAGAGGAAGAAAGGAAGGAAAGAAGGAAGGGAGGGAGGAGGAAAGGAAGGAAGGGAGGTGGGAAGGAAGGAAGGAAAGAAGGAAGGGAAGAGGGAAGGAAGGAAGGAGGGAAGGAAGGAAGGGAGGAGGAGAGGAGGAGAGGAGGGAAGGAAGGAAAGAAGGAAGGGAGGAGGGAAGGAAGGGAGGGAGGAAGGAAGGAGGGAAGGAAAGAGGGAAGGAAGGAAAGAAAGAAGGGAGGAGGGAAGGAAGGAATGAAAGAAGGAAGGAGGGAAGGAA
>NW_026059282.1:0-2707 GCF_023721935.1 Panthera uncia | reverse complement strand
AGGAAGGAAGGAGGGAAAGAAGGAAGGGAGGAGGGAAGGAAGGAAGGAAGGGAGGAAGGAAGGAAAGAAAGAAGGAAGGGAGGAGGGAAGGAAGGAAAGAAAGAAAGAAGGAAGGGAGGAGGGAAGGAAGGGAGGAAGGGAGGTGGGAAGGAAGGAAGGAAGGGAGGGAGGAAGGAAGGGGGGAAGGAAGGAAGGAAAGAAGGAAGGGAGGAAAGAAGGAAGGGAGGAGGAAAGAAGGAAATCAAGTGAAGGGAACTCTTCTGGATCATGAGATTTAAGAATGACCCAGCGGTTCCACTCGTAGGCATATACCCAAAGAACTGAAAAGGTACTCAAACATTTACACATCGTACATTCGAGTACTGTTGTGTCCTGAATGTTTCTGTTGGCACCCAAACTCACACCTAAAAGCACTAACCCCCATATGATGGTATTTGGAGGTGGAGCCTTTGAGAGATAATTACACTGAGATAAAGTCATGAGGGTGAGACACCCGCCCCCCAAGATGGGACTGGTATCCTCATATGATGTAGAGAGTCCAGAGCTCTATTTCTCCTCCGTCTGAAGACACGGCAAGATGATGAACAGTACAGGGCTTTCACCAGGAACTGAATCTTGCACTTCGAGCCAGGGCCGTTTAAGCCATCGGGTCGACAGGTATTTTGTTATGCAGCCCAAGCTGACTAAGCCAGTGGCACCAAGAAGTGGGGTGTTGCTGTAACAAATACCTAGAGACGTGCAAGCATGTTTGGAACTGGACGGGTCGAGGCTCAAGGAGTCTGAGGTGCCCACTGGAAATACGGGCGTACGGGCGATTCTGGCAAGAGCTCAGAAAGAAAAGATGGTTCTTTCTTCTTACAGCTACAGAAATAACCATGAACAAAATGTCGACAGAAATAGCGAGAGTAAAGGCCACTCTGGGGAGGCCTCAGATGGAAAGAAGAAACACGTTAGTGGGCAGTGGGCACAGGCGGTCCTTGATGGAAAGTGGTAGGAAATGGGGCTGAAACTACGTTCCAGTATTTTGTGGAAGGCATCCCACGGAAGCGAAGAAGCTTTGGATTCTTGGCTGACATTTCTACGCAAAATATTGAACGAGCAGCTTGGTTTCTCCTGACTACTTATGGTTAAAATGGGAGGGGAGAGAAATTGATTGAAGAACGCATTGTTAAGCAAAAAGGAACCAGAACCTCAAGATTTGGGCAATTCTCGGCCTATCCATACTGAAAAAAGAAAAGAGAAGAGAAGAAAAAGAAAAGGAACAGAAAAGAGAAAAGAAAAAGCTCGTTCTGAGAGCTCACCAGCGGTGTGGCTGACAAGCCATTTAATTAGGAGATCGGCGTGGGTGTGAACCAGGAACCAAGTCAGCCACCCAGCAGGAGCACTGCCAATTGGAAACAAAGTGGGGTAAGGTCAAAATGAAGGGGTTTCTTAGATCCTATGCGACTGGACCATAGAGCTATTTAGCTGTGAACATGCACTGGTCTGCAAGCCAACCCAAGAACGATTCCAAAGGCAATTCAGAGTGATGAGGGCTGGGTGCTCAGTTTCAACGTGGGGTGGGATGGTGGGGGGAGTCCCCGGAGCCTTGGGGGCACAACTCTAACTGACAGAGGGATGGAGGGAGATGGGGCCACCCTGGGGGTCCTGAAGGTGGGATCGGCACCCAAGTGGCTTCCAAAGACAGAGCACTTAACCAAAGAGACTTATTTTTAAGGCTTAAGATATAATGGTATTTGCCTCGCTAGGTTTGGGACATGCTTGGGACCCATCACCCCCTCCCTCCTCCTGATCTCGTCCTTTGGGAATCTCTCTCCTGTGTCACTTCATAACTTGGAAGCACACAACGCACCTGGTTTCAGAGGTTCACAGCTGGAAAGGAATTCTGCCTCAAGATAACTCGTATCTGGAGTCTCACCCACACCTGATTTGGAGGATATTTATGTGAGACTTTGGACTTTATAGACTTGTTGACGATGCAATGAAGCCTTCTGGGGCTGTTGTGATGGCATGAATGGATTCTGCATACCGAAGGCACACGAGTTTTAGGGCACAAGGGAGCTGAATGCTACAGACTGAATGTCTGCATCTCCCCCCAAATTCGTATGCAGCAGCACCAGTCCCAGTGTGATGGTATCTGGAGGTGGAACTTTTGGGAAGTAATCGGGTTTATCTGAGGTCATGAGAGTGGGGCCCTCCTCATGGGATTAGTGCCCTTAGAGGAAGAGGAAAACCAGAACTCGGGCTCTTCACCATGTGGGGACACAGCAAGAAGGAAAGGGGTCTCACCAGAAACCAGACCTGCTGGCACCATGGGTGTCCCAGCCTCTAGAACTGTAAGAAATAAATGTTCTTGAAACCATTCAGGGGGCGCCTGGGTGACTCAGTCAACTAAGCATCTGACTTCAGCTCAGGTCATGATCTGGCGGTCCGTGAGTTTGAGCCCCACGCCGGGCTCTGCTGACGGCTCAGAGCCTGGAGCCTGCTTCCGATCGTGTCTCCCTCTCTTCCTGCTACTCCCCCGTTCATGCGCTCTCTCTCTCTCTCTCTCTCAAAACTAAACATTAGGGGCGCCTGGGTGGCGCAGTCGGTTAAGCGTCCGACTTCAGCCAGGTCACGATCTCGCGGTCCGTGAGTTCGAGCCCTGTGCCGTGCTCTGTGCTGACGGCTCGGAGCCTGGAGCCTGTTTCCGATTCTGTGTCTCCCT
>NW_026059281.1:3522-10698 GCF_023721935.1 Panthera uncia | reverse complement strand
AGGGGAAAAGCATTGCCAGCGTGAGAAGAGCCTAGAACAGAGATGCTAAAAGCTCATGAGCCCCCGTCCCACTCAAACCAAAGCCGCTGTGTCATGATGCCAAGACTGGAAGAGCATAAACTTGCTCCCAATACTTGCAAATCCTTCAGTCCGTATCTCCAAGAGGTAAGTACTCTTTTTTCAGCATCAGCAGAAATAACTTTCACACCTAAAATAATTCAACCATAATTCCTTAATATCATCTGACATCCGGGTTGATGTTCGTATTTCCCCTTTTGTACAGATGGTCTGTTTAATTTGGGGTGCAGATAAGGTCTGCAAGTTGCACTGGATTGATATGCCTCTGTCCTAGTTTGGTTCCCGTGGAAAACGGCCCCGAGGCAATGACTTAGGTTGCAAACAGTCCATTTGGGAGGGGACACCAGCAAAACTGGTGGGAGAATAGGGACATGAGCCAGGGAGGGAAAGGAGGCTGACAAAGGGTGTATGCCACAGGGACAAATGGAGCACAGCTCCTCTAGACAGGTCCGGGAGTAAGCGTGGGGCGCCCCTGAGGGTGTCCCAACCCCGGGAGGGGGGAAGGACACTGGGGTATTTGTCTACCTCCCTGTCCATCATGGGCTGAGGCTGAGGGACATTAACTCTCCAGGCCATTAATTCTCTGGTGCTCTGCTCTGCTTGCCAGGCATGCTCTGCCAGGCTGGAGAACAGCCCTCAGGCAGAGGGTCGCCATGTCCCCAGCCAGCAGGCCCCCAGGCCATCCAGGTGCAGAGTGGGGGGAGCACCAGCTGCATGAGCCCAAGTCCTACAAGTCGACTTCCCCTCCATCTCCCTCCCCGTCTGGCTCTTTGCCACTCACTTACTGAAGAAATGTGTCCTCTATCCTTTATCATTTCCACACTCTACATTTGGCAGATTGCACCCCCAGACTGGCGTCGTTTCCATGCGTCCCCTTGCATATTTACCGTAAACTGAATAATTACAAGGTCGATCAGATCCTGATTCTAACTTCTGACGAGGAAACCTATAGGTGATGCTGCCTCCCTCCAACCGCGCCAGGAAGGTCCTCGAACAATTAAATGTCATCTCGCTTGAGACGAGCTAGCCTCCTGTTTCATTGGTCGGTTGGGTTTGTTCATTCGACATATTCCCAAGCAGGCCAACCACCTCCCCGTGCTGGAAGCCAGGCAAATCCGAAGTGAACAAATCAGGCCCAGCGTCATCCAGATGCCTTGAGGGCGGACTTCGAGCAGGTGTCCTCGTGACTTGGCGCGCTCACCTGAAGGTGTCTTTATTCTGTGACTCCTGAGAGCACCTTTCAAACATCAAGCTCCTTTGAGATCAATTCACACCCCAGAGCCGTGCAAACACCGTACGTATTTCTGACTTTGAATCTGGGACGTGTGAATCCGTTTACACCGTCGCTTCCACAAATTCCGAAGCACAGAGGCAGTCCGAGCCTCTCAATCTCATCTACAGTATTTCACAAGGAAAGTCTGCTCGGCTGATTGCAATGCCACAGAGTGCACACTAAAGAAGCAGACTAAGGCTCTTGAAGGAATGCAAACGTTAAATTCAGAGAATGATCTGGTCCAATGCAGTGTTTCATGCAACCCTAACAAGTGAAAGATCCGGAATATCCACAGCCACTGAGGTTTGGGAAGGATCTTCATTGTACTTTGGTTAACGATCCAACATCATTTCCACCTGCCTCCAGTTCACTCATTCAAGAAACACCTACTAAAGTGTTGATGAGCTTAGGAACTATGCTGACCTCCAGTGGGACAGTTTTTCTTGACCTCCCCGATGAGGCCAACGCCTTCAACGTCACCCCAGACCAACAACGTTCCAGTCTCTAAGTCTTAAAGCCATTAGAGACACTGATCTAATCAAATCAAACACTGATTTGTTTTCACTCAAAACACTCTGACCCCAAAGGTGTGGGTTTTTCCTCCAATCATTTCTCCACATTCCAACACCAACTAGTGTCCTGCAATTCCATCCAGTTCTGACAGCAATGGCCTAGAGTTAGCATCAGACTCCACGGTTGGAGGGCTCAGCCCCCACTTCAGACACCAGTCCCAGGTACTGGGGTACCCATGCTTCAGCCCAAGCTGGCTATGTATAAGTTGGGAGTTCCCCAAAGTCTCTTCCTCAGGTATGATAATTCTAGGATGGTTCACAGATCTCAGGAAGGCACTTTACTATTACTAACTAGTTTATTCTAAGGGATACACTTTAGGAACAGCCCGATTGAAAAGATGGGTGGGGCGGAAGCATCCATGCCCTCTGTGGGCACGCCACTCCACCCTCGGTGTGTTCCCCAACGTAGAAGCTCTCCAAACGTCTTCATTTCAGGGTTTTTATGGAGGCTTCATCAGGTAGGCATGATTGATTAAATTGTGGTCCACGGGTGATTGACTCCATCTCCAGCCCCTCTGTCCCCCTCCCCGCCAAAGTCAAAGGTAGGGCTCAAGGCCCCGACCATGTCATCATACCGTGGTCTTTCTGGCAACCGGCCCCACCTCAAGCTATCTGGGGGTTCCCAGCCCCCGCTCACCAAGTGCGTATGAAAGACACTTGTCACTCAGGAAACTCCAAGGGTTTTAGGAGCTGTGTGTCAGGAACCAGGGACAAAGATCAAACACTTCCTTATTTTATTTTATTACAGACACTCTGGGTGTTGCTTATCTTCTACAGAACGTCCAATGACGTCACGTCACGGAGAAGCCTTGCTATATAAAACACAGCCCCTTCCCAGGTGCAGCGGGGCTCATTCTAGACAAGCGCCCCGGCCCTTGCCATCTTCTCCCAGCACTCCCCTCACTCCGTAATTGCCCATTTCCGGTTTTCTCTCCTGACAGCCGCACGGCGACCTCTCAAGGGCAGGTACCACCTCTCGCTCTCCTCGGTATCCAGCGGGCCTGGGCCCCAGCACACTAAGTTCTCGCTCTGTCATCACTCCCTGCTAACGTAGGGCTGCCCCCGTTCACCACACAGGCCTGCAGGGACAGGTGTGCCCTGGTGACGGGGCGGGTTAACCATTCCAGACCACCACAGTATCGCCAATACCGCGACACAGCGGGTCGAACGCGAATTTTGGTTTCCCGGCGCAGATAAAAGTTATGTTTACGCGATCCTGTGGTTTATTAAGTGCCCAACGGCATTATATCTGAATAACCAACGTACGAAACTTAATTAAAAGACCCTTCTTGCTAAAACAAAAACAAAAACAAAAACAAAAAAATGCTAACTACATCACCTGGGCTTTCGGCAAGTCCTAATCGCTAATCACCGATTACCAAAACAACTAACGATGGGAAGGTATGAAGTATTGCAAGAATTACTAGACACTGACAGAGACAGGAAGGGAGAGGAGGCGCCACAGCCTTGCTCACGCCATGGTGGCCGCAAACCTCCGATCTGGAAGACACGCGACGCCTGTGCGGCAGAATGAGGCAGAGTACGGGAATGTGAGGTGTGCCCGCGGGTCCATCCTCCTTTCAGTGCTTCTGGGCCGACGAGATGGGTTCTGGAAGGGTATGCATCTTCCCCAACACCTCCCGCAACCTCTGCCCATCCATTCGTGACCCGGCGGCAGGCCCAGCCGTTCTCACGTTATCCTGGTGGCGATGTCGTCCATTCGTTCGCAGTCTGATTCAAGAGAGTCCTTCACAATTATGACACTGTCCTTCCCGGGAAGATGGTCGTCTTAACATGAAAATTCCTGGCTAATTTGCAATTAAAGGCAAACAAATTCCATGGGGCGCCTGGGTGGCTCAGTCGGTTGAGCATCCGACTTCGGCTCAGGTCATGATCTCGCGGTCCAGGAGTTCGAGCCCCGCGTCGGGCTCTGTGCTGACAGCTCAGAGCCTGGAGCCTGTTTCAGATTCTGTGTCTCCCTCTCTCTGACCCTCCCCCGTTCATGCTCTGTCTCTCTCTGTCTCAAAAATAAATAAACGTTAAAAAAAAAATTAAAAAAAAAAAAAAGGCAAACAAATTCCACAGGTCGGTACTGTGGAGCTCGGTCCACGGTAGAAGAGAGCTCGGTCTGTTTGCTGAGATATTTGGGTGCCAGCCCCCCTAGAGAGACACCCAGGGGCACTCGTATACACAACTACCTTAGGCTGAACTGGGTTAGTCAGCGCATTACTTCTGGGCTGAGGGAGTGACCACCAGCTTCCTGTTTTTCTCCAGAGCACCGTCCCCTTCCTCACTATGCCTATGGATATTTCAGAACCTATAAATTACATTCTCTACCCAATACATTTACCAGGAAAAACAAAAACAAAAAAACCTGTTATCCCCAACAGACTCCCTGAAAGACATCCTTGGCTTCCTCCCCATGTGGAGACCGAACCAGCCTGATGACTGGCCGGTGTCCTTCTAGACTTTGTCCACCAGTGACCAGTATGTTAACAGTCACCCAGGGGACACCCGGGTGGTTCATTCGGTTAAACGTCCGGCTCTTCGTTTCAGCTCAGGTCACGATCTCACGGTTTCGTGAGTTCAAGCCCTGCTAGTCTAGCTCTGCGCTGACAGTGTGGAACCTGCTTGGGATTCTCTTTCTCTTTCTGCCCCTTCCCTGCTCACACTGTCTCTTTCTCTCTCAAAATAAATAAACTTAAAAAATTAAAAAAAAAAAAAAAAAAAAAGGAAAAGAGTCACCCAGGACGTGTACAGAGCAAAGTAGCCACTAAGGAAGGTCCTCTGAAGATAACAGCAACAAAAGAAGCATGCAGCGGTCACCAGGGGGGAGTGTTTACATAACACCACAGTGGACAGGAGGCAGCCTAGACCCACAGAGAAGGGCAGGCCAGATATCAAGCAGGGAGACCTCCAGAAGGCCCGACCTTGTCCTTCTCCCGGAGGTTGCTTCTCACACAAGGCCATCGGTCTCAGCAGACTCAGTAATCTCAGCAGACTATGAACCACACAATCGTGTCCCCAGTGATCCCATCCCCACTGCCCATCAAGAAATGCCCAAGCCACAGAGACCCGGTTCAGTTCCCTTTTATCTGTCTGTCCAGCTAGCTAGCTCTCCCTCTCGTGGCTTCAGACAATTCCCACCAGATTCCTCTGACAACAGGAATAAATGTGCCCCACAGGCTGTTCTCTCTCAAACAGGCCTAACTCCCTGCCTGATTTTGCCTGGAAAGGGTATTTTGGTACAGCCTCTCCATTTGAGAGGTGGAGACCCAGAGGGGTGAAGGGACTCACCCAAGAACACACAGTGGTGGTGGCAGAATGGCATCTACCACTGTTGTGCCCCAGGGCCACTGAGTCATTCAACATTAAAGGAGCCTTGTGTTTGTGACTGCAGGAGAATTGCAAATTGCAACACCTGAAGTTGCCCCTGGGCCATCAAATGCCAGCTAAGGCCCAGGTGAGTGGAAAGCAGGCACTGACTTGGGGAGGGGGCGGTTAGGAAAAGGCCTCAGCCCATCACAGGAAGCAGGAATCATCCTGGAAACAAGGAACGTGGCAGAGACGGACAAATGCAGGTAACAGCAGTGGAGCCTGGATGGTGGAAATCTGAGGTGGTCTTTTGCCTTCTCCTTTCAGCTTTGCTGTGTGCTTCAATTTTCTTCACGCCTAAGTACAGATCGTCACAATCAGAGAAAGTAGACCGATGAGCCTGATTCCTGGAGACCCACTCAGAAGCCAGCCTCAGCTCCTGGGAGTCATACAGTGTGCCTGGAGAACGGTTTCGGGAGGAAGGAAGCACTTCCTAAGCCATGAAACAGACCAGCGACTGACTCAGCACCCACCTACTAGCACAGACAACGCCGGACGGTCAGGGCGCCCCCGCTCATCCCTGCCACACAGCATTACAGCCTCAGAGCTCACCAGGACCTCTGTCAAGAAGTCGCCACGGTCCGTCTGGGTTAGGGGAAGCAGGTGACCAACAGTGCCAGGATGCTCACCGATGTCCTCGCGAAAACGAACGAAAGTTTGGAGAGAACCGGGTAGCAACAGGTCCGGAAAAGGTAAGAATCCAAAAACACGTGGCAAAACCAGAAGGTCTTCTACTCATGGGAGGGAATACTGGGATCCAGTCACTGACCACGCACACCAGCCACCAAACCCGAAGTGGCTGCCGTGTGCAGCTGAGCATGTGGCACTGTGGCCACACGGGCCGGCCTCCTCCATCGCAGGTACTGTATGTAGGTTTGTGTGTGCTGTGGCCCACGGCAAAGACCCGCTCTAACAAATTCAGCCCAGCGTGACCGTGTCCCCTCACCCCTCGTGCCAGTAAAGGGTCTTGAGGTCTAATTCACAAAAAAGAGCACCACTTGGGTTAGCATCCTACCTCACCGGCTGCCCGCTACACAGAAGTCCCAAGGGATTGGATCCAAGCCACACCCCCAGGCCAACACCGCTGGGAACCACCTTCCAAAGACGCTGAGCCCCTGTCTCGTCAATAATTCGTACCCCTCGTCCATCCTGAATCTACTGCTCTTGCGGAGGGAGCAGCATGGAGGGAGGTGACCAGGCCGGCTGCGTTCCTGGGCGGGCGTGAGGCCTCCGCACCGGAAGGAGCGCCTGCAAGCAGGTGGAAATCTTCACGGCAGGAAAGACCCATCCGGTCCCGCACAGCCCACATCCATATTATCACTTGTCAGAAAACAGACGGTGAGGGGAAAAAGAGAGAAACCGTGTCAGCCAGGAAAGACCTGCCCGTGCCGTGCCGCAGACCAGAACGGTCCCACGTTCCCGAGCCGACACTGGGCCTATTCACGGGTAAGTAATACAAGCACAAGTCTGAGGCCTGTGACCAGAATCTGAAGCATAGGAGGACAAAAATAGTCCCTCGAGGACTGAGAGCAAAGGCCCCCTTGCACAAAGCTTTACTGAAGCATTTGCTCAAGGTCCACGGCAGGAAACAAGGACGCACTCCCCAAACATGGGCCCCGGACAAAATAGAAGGCGCAAGTCTGTCAAACAGAATGGAGGGAGGAAAGCAGAGACGGCAGAGAAAATGAAAACACTGTCGTCAAAGAACAGGAAATGTGACGCCCAAGGAACAAGCTGAAAAGCAGCAGGAGGAAACTATTAGACCAGGGTGAAAGGTGGGACAGCTGGCCTGGTCATTTCCATAAGTGAGGTCACAGGGAAAAAAGAAAAGCAAAAAAAAAAAAAAAAAAAAAAAAAAAGGAAAAAAAAAGGAAAAAA
>NW_026059281.1:3107-3422 GCF_023721935.1 Panthera uncia | reverse complement strand
AATGGAGAGAGCAAAAGAAAGAGAGAGAGGAAGGAAGGAGAGAGGAAGAAAGGAAGGAAAGAAGGAAGGGAGGGAGGAGGAAAGGAAGGAAGGGAGGTGGGAAGGAAGGAAGGAAAGAAGGAAGGGAAGAGGGAAGGAAGGAAGGAGGGAAGGAAGGAAGGGAGGAGGAGAGGAGGAGAGGAGGGAAGGAAGGAAAGAAGGAAGGGAGGAGGGAAGGAAGGGAGGGAGGAAGGAAGGAGGGAAGGAAAGAGGGAAGGAAGGAAAGAAAGAAGGGAGGAGGGAAGGAAGGAATGAAAGAAGGAAGGAGGGAAGGAA
>NW_026059281.1:0-2707 GCF_023721935.1 Panthera uncia | reverse complement strand
AGGAAGGAAGGAGGGAAAGAAGGAAGGGAGGAGGGAAGGAAGGAAGGAAGGGAGGAAGGAAGGAAAGAAAGAAGGAAGGGAGGAGGGAAGGAAGGAAAGAAAGAAAGAAGGAAGGGAGGAGGGAAGGAAGGGAGGAAGGGAGGTGGGAAGGAAGGAAGGAAGGGAGGGAGGAAGGAAGGGGGGAAGGAAGGAAGGAAAGAAGGAAGGGAGGAAAGAAGGAAGGGAGGAGGAAAGAAGGAAATCAAGTGAAGGGAACTCTTCTGGATCATGAGATTTAAGAATGACCCAGCGGTTCCACTCGTAGGCATATACCCAAAGAACTGAAAAGGTACTCAAACATTTACACATCGTACATTCGAGTACTGTTGTGTCCTGAATGTTTCTGTTGGCACCCAAACTCACACCTAAAAGCACTAACCCCCATATGATGGTATTTGGAGGTGGAGCCTTTGAGAGATAATTACACTGAGATAAAGTCATGAGGGTGAGACACCCGCCCCCCAAGATGGGACTGGTATCCTCATATGATGTAGAGAGTCCAGAGCTCTATTTCTCCTCCGTCTGAAGACACGGCAAGATGATGAACAGTACAGGGCTTTCACCAGGAACTGAATCTTGCACTTCGAGCCAGGGCCGTTTAAGCCATCGGGTCGACAGGTATTTTGTTATGCAGCCCAAGCTGACTAAGCCAGTGGCACCAAGAAGTGGGGTGTTGCTGTAACAAATACCTAGAGACGTGCAAGCATGTTTGGAACTGGACGGGTCGAGGCTCAAGGAGTCTGAGGTGCCCACTGGAAATACGGGCGTACGGGCGATTCTGGCAAGAGCTCAGAAAGAAAAGATGGTTCTTTCTTCTTACAGCTACAGAAATAACCATGAACAAAATGTCGACAGAAATAGCGAGAGTAAAGGCCACTCTGGGGAGGCCTCAGATGGAAAGAAGAAACACGTTAGTGGGCAGTGGGCACAGGCGGTCCTTGATGGAAAGTGGTAGGAAATGGGGCTGAAACTACGTTCCAGTATTTTGTGGAAGGCATCCCACGGAAGCGAAGAAGCTTTGGATTCTTGGCTGACATTTCTACGCAAAATATTGAACGAGCAGCTTGGTTTCTCCTGACTACTTATGGTTAAAATGGGAGGGGAGAGAAATTGATTGAAGAACGCATTGTTAAGCAAAAAGGAACCAGAACCTCAAGATTTGGGCAATTCTCGGCCTATCCATACTGAAAAAAGAAAAGAGAAGAGAAGAAAAAGAAAAGGAACAGAAAAGAGAAAAGAAAAAGCTCGTTCTGAGAGCTCACCAGCGGTGTGGCTGACAAGCCATTTAATTAGGAGATCGGCGTGGGTGTGAACCAGGAACCAAGTCAGCCACCCAGCAGGAGCACTGCCAATTGGAAACAAAGTGGGGTAAGGTCAAAATGAAGGGGTTTCTTAGATCCTATGCGACTGGACCATAGAGCTATTTAGCTGTGAACATGCACTGGTCTGCAAGCCAACCCAAGAACGATTCCAAAGGCAATTCAGAGTGATGAGGGCTGGGTGCTCAGTTTCAACGTGGGGTGGGATGGTGGGGGGAGTCCCCGGAGCCTTGGGGGCACAACTCTAACTGACAGAGGGATGGAGGGAGATGGGGCCACCCTGGGGGTCCTGAAGGTGGGATCGGCACCCAAGTGGCTTCCAAAGACAGAGCACTTAACCAAAGAGACTTATTTTTAAGGCTTAAGATATAATGGTATTTGCCTCGCTAGGTTTGGGACATGCTTGGGACCCATCACCCCCTCCCTCCTCCTGATCTCGTCCTTTGGGAATCTCTCTCCTGTGTCACTTCATAACTTGGAAGCACACAACGCACCTGGTTTCAGAGGTTCACAGCTGGAAAGGAATTCTGCCTCAAGATAACTCGTATCTGGAGTCTCACCCACACCTGATTTGGAGGATATTTATGTGAGACTTTGGACTTTATAGACTTGTTGACGATGCAATGAAGCCTTCTGGGGCTGTTGTGATGGCATGAATGGATTCTGCATACCGAAGGCACACGAGTTTTAGGGCACAAGGGAGCTGAATGCTACAGACTGAATGTCTGCATCTCCCCCCAAATTCGTATGCAGCAGCACCAGTCCCAGTGTGATGGTATCTGGAGGTGGAACTTTTGGGAAGTAATCGGGTTTATCTGAGGTCATGAGAGTGGGGCCCTCCTCATGGGATTAGTGCCCTTAGAGGAAGAGGAAAACCAGAACTCGGGCTCTTCACCATGTGGGGACACAGCAAGAAGGAAAGGGGTCTCACCAGAAACCAGACCTGCTGGCACCATGGGTGTCCCAGCCTCTAGAACTGTAAGAAATAAATGTTCTTGAAACCATTCAGGGGGCGCCTGGGTGACTCAGTCAACTAAGCATCTGACTTCAGCTCAGGTCATGATCTGGCGGTCCGTGAGTTTGAGCCCCACGCCGGGCTCTGCTGACGGCTCAGAGCCTGGAGCCTGCTTCCGATCGTGTCTCCCTCTCTTCCTGCTACTCCCCCGTTCATGCGCTCTCTCTCTCTCTCTCTCTCAAAACTAAACATTAGGGGCGCCTGGGTGGCGCAGTCGGTTAAGCGTCCGACTTCAGCCAGGTCACGATCTCGCGGTCCGTGAGTTCGAGCCCTGTGCCGTGCTCTGTGCTGACGGCTCGGAGCCTGGAGCCTGTTTCCGATTCTGTGTCTCCCT
>NW_026059280.1:0-74501 GCF_023721935.1 Panthera uncia | reverse complement strand
CGGCCCTTCCCATCCCCTGCTCCCACTCTGGGTGCCCCCCCCCCCCCGCCAGCGTAGAAATGAGACCTAACAGCGCAAAACTGGCTGCATTTGTGTCACCCAGACGGGTGAAGACAAGTTGGTTACGTAAACGGGAGGGAAGTTTCGGTTATTACTTCAGAAATACCCTTTGGCTACGGCGGGCACATTTCTCGCTTTCCCTCGAGGGGCCACCTTGCGCACCTAGACTTTCACGCACTCCAACTCGGGCTCCTTCGGACTGGGGTCAGCGCCTCCGACTTGGCTTTTCCTGGAGGCGCCAAGACGCAGGGAGAGCAGACTCTGGTCCAGCTTTGCGCTCTTCAGTCGCTGACACAGCTTCCCCGTGTCCCCGGGGTCCTCGCCACCTGCCCCGTGGCCCCGCGAGGAGACCAGGGACGCTAGGCGTGGACCCGCCAGGCAGGCGGAGCCAGCTTGTGGGGGTTGGGGGTTCCAGAGAGAGGTTTTGGGAACAGTCGGCGCAATACGGACGTTTGGAGTCTGGGATGGGGTTCCCAGGGAGGTTTCAGGGAGAAGGAAAGGGGCCTAGGACCGCGCGCAGAGAACGCGTTTATTTGCAGGCGCCCTAGGGGACGGAAACAGCCAGCTGGACCTTGCTCTGCCGCCGGGGCAGGAAGCGCGGAGGAAACGGGGTTGCCAAGGACAACGCGTTCTGGGCGGAGCTGCTGCTAGGATAGAGCTTGAGGAGCTGGGGGCGGGGCCTGGGGAGGAGGGGGGGAGGGCGGAGCGTGGGGGGACTGAGCCAGAAGCGGCATTGTGATTGGAGAAGATCTCATGTTCTGGGCGGGGCCTGAGCGCGGGGGGGGCGGTGTTGAGGTTGGGGCGGAGCTAGGGGCGGGGCGGGGGCGGGCGCCGAGAGCTGGAGCGGGTGGCGGAGACGTGGTTGGCCGGGACGGAGAGCCCTGGGAGGGGTCGAGCCGGCAGGGGCGGAGCCGAGAGGGAGTGGGCGGTGCTGGGTCGCGCCGGGCCTGGGGCCGAGGCGGCGCGGCGCTGACAGCTGAGTCGGCTCGCGGCCTCCCGCCCCCTCGGTGCCCGGCCCCGACCCAGGCCTGGCCTGCCCGGGAGCCATGAGCCCCGGGCTGCTGCTGCTGCTCGGCAGCGCCGTCCTGGTTGCCTTCGGCCTCTTCTGCACCTTCGTGCACCGCGCTCGCAGCCGCTACGAGCACATCCCCGGGCCGCCGAGGCCCAGGTGAGCGGGGGGTGGGGGCGGGGGCCTGGATGGGGCGCTCGAATGGGGGGCCGGGGGGCCGCGTCCAAGCCGGCGTCGGGGCCGGGGGTCCAGCCTCGCCGTTGCGCGTGGCCGCTTGGAGACGGCGGCCGGGAGAGGGGCGCTAACTATTCTTAGTAACAAATTACTCACAGCCGCAGCAGCTGGTCCGCGCCCACCGCGCTCTGCTGGGCCCCACAAACGTGATGGCAGCGACAACCCTGTTAGGTAGGCGCTATTGTTACCCCATCGTTCAGACGAGGAGACTGAGGCGCGCAGAGGCAAAGTCATCTGCCCAAGGTCACACAGTTGGTAAGCCTAGATTGAAACCCAGGTCAGCCTTGGCTCTAAAGTGAGCCCTCGTAACTTTGGGACTTTGAATGGGGTCACTCAACCTGAATTGGATCACGTTATACTTGGGTCACATTACCCTTGGTATTTCTGTCCTGGTACATGCTGTTTGCTTCTCCTTAGTACTTCCATTCCATCCTTGTCCCCCACCCCCACCCCAACATACCTCCTCCCACCAGAAGCTTACCTTTCTGAAGCCTAAATCAAATGTGTCATTCCTCTGCTCCAAAAGCTTCCCATCACTGTAGAAGGAAATCGAATTCTAAATTAAGTCCACTCTATGGCCTGCAAGGCCCCTGCTGAGCTCTTAGAACCCACTCTGTACTGTTCTCATCCCCCCCTTTGCTTGCTCACTGCTGCCCCCAGTCTTTCTGCAACCCCCCTCCTGCAGCTGATTTCTCCTCCAGGGTCTTGCTGGAGACCATCCACCACCCTGTGTAAAGCCCACCTAGCCCCGAACTTCTTATGCGGCCATCTCCCCCGAAGTTGCCTTCTGTTCACTTGTTGACTGTCTGCTCACCTGTTGACTGTGTCTGTCTCCCCCCTTTAGAATGTGAGCCCTAGGAGGGCAGGGTACTGTGTGTTCCCTTGTGTATGCCCGGCTCCTGGCACTTTGCAGATGCTCAATAAATACTTGCTGAATGAATGAACAATGGTATTAGATACACTTTTTAAAACCTCAAGACATGAACATTCTGGAAGGTGTCCACCTCCAGCACAAGCCAGATGACCTGGCATTAGAAGCCCGAATTCCTGTTTGGTGGGTTCGGGAAAGATCTCTATGGCTGGTGACACAGGGAAGCGATATTTCTCCCTGCTGGCTGGCTGTCTTTCCGGGTGCCCTCACCCACCTCTGGTTCTTCCTTTTCCCATGCTTAGCAGCTCTGTCTTCCAAGCCACCCAGATGCTTCTTCCCCTCACCTTCCAGATGTGGCTCGAATGCTAACTCCTCAGGGAGGTCCCACCTGCTTCCATGCCCGAATATATTATGTTCACTTTGTAAACTCTATGTCATTGGAACTATGACATTGGAATAGTTGTTGGGCAACTATTTGTGCAACCTCTTGTTAAGTGTCTGTCTCTCCCATAAGCCCGTGTCTGTCTTGTTCACTGCCATGTCCCTGACACCTTAGCACAGCAGCAACTGGTACATGCATATGGATACTCGGTGAACAGTGAGTCAAAGTGGTTGGTGGAAATCACCTACAAGTCCTGTTAGGGACGCTGTCACCCTTTCAAGTTTTCCCAGTCGGCCATCGACAGCTTGGGATTGAATGAGCTTTGTGTTTGTTCCGCTGGGTCTCGTGATGATTTGGTCTTCACGTAAACCCCAGTGCTTCAAGCACTGCAGACCTGGTCTGGTCTCTTTGTCTTGAGAAGGCAGAACTGAAATCACGCCCCTCTCTGCCCCTCTCCCATATATTTTTTCTTAATTGCGTTTTCAAAATAAAACTGTGCCCTAAAATTTACCCCTTTAAAGTGTACAATCAGTACTTTTGGGGATAGTGACAGAGTTGTGCAGTCTTAACCACTGGTTCCGGAACATTTTTATCACCCCAGATAGAGACCCAATACCCCTTAGGTGTCACTCCTCACCTCCCCCCACTCCTCACCCCCACCTCCAACCCCAGGCAACCACGAATCTGTTTTCTGTCTCCAGATTTGCCTGTTCTGGACATTTCATATAAATGGAATCGTACGATATGTGGCCTTTTGTGTCTGCCTTCTTTCATTTAGCACAATGTTTTCAAGGTTTATCCATGTAGTAGCCCGTGTCCGTATTTCTCTCCTTTTTATGCCTGAATTCTCCCCTGAATCCTACACTGCAGAATCTACGTGTGACCTACAGGTGCCTGTGGGTGGGTGGAGGAGTAGGAGGAGGTTAATTACATAATATTTAATTATGTAATTATAGTTGGGCTCTTTATTCTGAGGAGGTGAACTGAATGATACATATGCAGAAAGATTTTGGATTAACAGTTGTCTGGTGGTCACATCTAAGAGTGCACTAAATGAGAGTTCTGGAACCCTTTCTGGCACAGATCAGATGCTTTTGAATTCAGCGCCTGGATCCTCAAACCATGACCGGCAACACCATGGTTGGCCGAGAAGGGTACATGTCGAGTCTCTGGTGGTAACATTTGCCCCTTGGTGCTTCTAGGCTTTGCCAGCTTTCAGGCAAGGATCCCTCTGCCTTCCAAGGGGCAGCTGCTATGCTTCCCCACCCCCCACCCATCCGCCTCCTTATTCGGCAGGAGTCACCAGGCTGCCCTCTCCTCCAGGATGCCCTCCCGGAGTTCCCCACAGACAACATCCTACTGCAACCATCCGTGTAACAGCCGAAAACTCCGACCCCACGTTCAGATCCCACACAGACACTTGTGGCTTCTTCATTTCTCTGTTGCTGTTCCCAACTTTCCCATCAACCCCCCGCGCTCCTGGTAGCGTGGGATGAATGTAAACTTGGCAACAAAAAGTCTCGCCCTTCCAGGTTTTCTTTATTTTAGAACGGGTTTTCCAGTATGACTCCTGGCTGGCATGGGTTTCCTCCTCTGCTCCCTACTTGCCAAGTTGCCAGAGGTGAGGTCTGTTCAATAAATTGCCCCATGGTTCCTGGCGATGGTGGAGACCCCTTGCCGGCTCTGTCGGGCAGTGCATCCAATTGGAGCCATCGTCGCCCCATTCCACTGGCGCGAGGCAGCCATGGCCCGTCACCCTCACTCCCGGCAGTGGCCCCCATCCGCACCCCAAGCTGTCATGTGGCTCCCTTCATCCCTGTGGCTGGCCTCACCGTGGGCTGTCCAGATGACCTCTTCTCCCTTATTATCCAAGACGTTCTCTGTCCTCAGGGAACCTTGATTCCCACTGTGCCAACCGCAGCATTATAGGAAAGGGCATGTGCCAGGGACCGGGCAGGGGAGGGGGGTTTTCACCCTCCTCTCTCTCCCTGGACTGCTCTGTCTTACCGCGTCTACCGACAGGGACATGCCAGGTGGACTTCTCTCAGCCCCCCACCCCAGTCGCAGCATTCCACCATCCCCCAATTCTACCATCCCCTACCTGTTTGTTTCCAACGCCCGGTCTTCCGGCTCTGCCTTTCCCTCCCCGGTGTCCCCCTGCAGGAACGGGAAGGAGTGGGTTTTAGTCCCCTTTCTTGCCGGGCACTGGGAACCTCACGCCTCTCTGTCGCCTTGGCCTTCTTGAGGTGTCACTCACCTTCTTCCCCAAGTGGCATTGGGCCCCAGCGTTGAAGGCGGAAGCTCTCAGGCAGGCCTGGTGGGGTGGAGAGGGTCTATCACTCAGGTGTTCAAAACAGAACATCCTCCCCAAGTGCACAGCTACGGCAGTGGCCACGGTTACTAGGTTATTCTGGAAACACAGCCAGGCGCTCGTGATGTCCACAGGCCATCTTTCTGCAGGTGGGGCATTGTAAGTTCAAAGCCACTCACCCTGAGTGGGCCTCAGCTGCCGGGCGGCCACACTGCCCTCCTTCCTCCCGCATCTGCCCGCCCACTCTTGACGCGTTCTCGCTTCTCCTCAGGCCCCGCCACCTCCCCCTCTGTCCCCACTCTCAGGCTTGATTCCTACCTCCTACCTCCCTGGGTAAATGGAACAGCCTGAGAGAACTTCCTTCCGGGGCTCTGCCACCACAGCCTCCCCCTTCCCTGTACCGGGGCCCACACGCCCTTCCCACTGGGACCTAGGTGCTCCCGGCCAAGGAGAGCCGTCCTCTGGGTTCAGCGACCCTGCCCAGGGGCTCCTTCTCTCCCATGTCATCAGTTTTCCTTCTCTCCAGCATCATTCCCATTTTTATATAACATGTTGTAAAAGAACAACCACCCTTCTCTTCCCTTCTCATTCCCTCCAGCTGCCGCCCCCTTGTCTCTGCGCCCCCTCAACAGTCCCCCTGAGAAGCCTGTTTTGGGTCCCCATCCCTCCCTCCCCTCCTGTCTTGGGCCCAACACCCCATCGGGCTCTGGCACCCACCTCTCCCGAGCAGCCCACCCTGCTTTGACCAAAGTCCCAGTGATCTCCCTGTAGCTACACACACACACACACACACACACACACACACACACGGTGGCCCTTCAGTCCTCCGTCGTCTTGCCTGACCCTGGACAAGTCCCTCCCTTGTCCCCTTGGCCTGCTTTCTTCGCAGGCTGCCCGCTCCACTCCCCCTCGGCTCTCCTCTGGTGTCTTCTGTTCAGTCTCCCTGGCTGGTTGTCCCTTTGCTGCCTGGCTCAGTCCTCGGGTCCCTTCTCTGTCTACACTCACCCCCTTGTGGTCTAATCCAGCTGCTGGGCTGTAAGGGCTGCCTCTCAGCTGAGGACTGTCACATTTACATCTCTGGCCTTGGCTCCAAGCATTTCCTCACACCCCGCCCTTGGTGCTTTCCTCTGCAAACCTGCCAGGTTCAAAGCCGGATTTAGTCTGCTTGTCTCAGGTTGGTTCCCAGACATTGATCCTGAGGAAAGAATTGAAACGGGGGCCCCTGGGTGGCTCAGTCGGTTGAGCGTCCGACTTTGACTCGGGTCATGATCTCGCGGTTCGTGGGTTCGAGCCCCATGTGGGGCTCTGCACTGATGCCTGCTTGGGATTCTGTCTTTCCCTCTCTCTCTGCCCCTCCCCGGCTCATGCTCTGTCTTTCTCGCTCTAAAAAAAAAAAGAGAGAAAAAACAAAGAAATGTAAGTGGTTTGGGGGGGTTGGGTGGTGATCCCTGTGGGAGTTGGGAATGCAGAGAGAGAGGAGGTCAATAAAAAAGGCCAATAAAGCAAATTACCTCTGGGGGGCCAGTGAGCTGCAACCCCCTGGGGGAGCGCTGAGAGCCGACCCCACCAAGGTGCAGGGCACAAGGTCATTGGTGGGGGGGCTGCTCTGAGGGTGTTGAGCTGGAACTCCTGGCCCGTCCTTCCTGCAGGCAGAGCCGGGAGCCCCAGGCAGTGTCTCCATGCTGCCCCCCAAAACCTTCCTGGCTGCATGGACGAGGGCAGAGGCGGGCACGATGCGGTCTGCTGCCCCGCAACCAGCCCCTCTTTGGTCCTTCCCACCTTAGGACACGGCAGCTCCACTCATCCTTCCAAGGATCAGGCCAGAAGCCTTGGGGCAGCCTGACACGACCCTCCCACCCTCGTCCACACCCCCAGCAAGTCTGCTTGGCTCCTCCTCCAACCTGCCCTGGGAACCCGGCTTCTCACTGGTCTGTGCCCTATGCCCTCCCCCAGCCCCTTGCTGGTGCCCCTGCCTCCACTCCTGCCTCCCACCCACCCAGCACAGCAGCTGTGAGAGGGAGCCATTGAAAACGCGTCAGACCCTGTCTCTGCTCTGCTCAAGACCCTCCGGTGGCCCTCTGCTTTTCAAGGTCAGAGCAGTGTTGACACCAGCCCGCAAGGCCCTTGGCGATCTGCCCCCTCCCTTGGTGACCCCATCCTGTACCACATCTCCCTCACTCTACTCCAGCCACAACACCCTCTCACTGTTCCTTGAACTTACCACGCACATTCCTACCTTAGGATCTTTGCACCTGCTATCTCCTTTGCTGGAATGCTCTTCCCCCAGGTACCTGGGTAGGCTAGTCCTTCATTTATTGCAGCTCACATTTACCTTCTTTTTTTATAAAAAAATTTTTTTCGTGTTTATTCAATTTTTGAGAGAGAGAGAGAGAGAGAGAGAGCATGCAAGTTGGGGAGGGGCAGAGAGAAAGGGAGACAGAATCTGAAGCAGGCTCCAGGCTCTGAGCTGTCAGCACAGAGCCCGACGTGGTGCTCGAACCCACGAACCGCGAGATCATAACCTGAGTGGGATGCTTAACTGACTGAGCCACCCAAGCGTCCCATGTTACCTTCTTAAAGGGCCATTCCCGACCTGCCTGTAGAAAATGGCACCACCTACTCCTATCCCCAGCTCTGATTACCTCCCCATCTGATTTTTCCATCACTCTCCTTCTTTTCTTTTCTTTTCTTTTCTTTTCTTTGCTTTTCTTTTCTTTTCTTTTCTTTCCTTCTCCTTCTCCTTCTTCTTCTCCTTCTCCTTCTCCTTCTTCTTCTTCTTCTTTGTTAATTCACTCTCTATCTCCAGTCGGGTGAGTTCCCCGACTCAGAAAGCCCCACCTGTAGTTTCTGTCACCCGTTCTGGATGGGGTCGTGAGTGAGCTTGACTGGAATAAGCCGTGCAGGAGACAGGAAGCACCTGTCAAACGTGCCACCAGGTGACGCCAGATAGACTCGTTGACATTCTGTTGATCACCCACCCACGGCGGACTTAGCGTGACCAAACCATCCCCTGGTGAGAAGGACCGCGGGATGCCTTGGTGCCAGCCGCGCAGCCGTGGACAGGTGACCACCTCTCCAGCCTCAGCTGCCCTATCTGTAAGCCAGGTTAACAATAGACCTACCTCCAGGCAGTGGGGGGAGGACAGATGGAATGAGGCCCAGCATGGCGCCCAGCATGTACGTAGTCAGTGTTCAGGGGATGTCTCCAGGTAATTCGGCACAGCACTATGGGACCCTTTCCACACGCCAGCCCCTCCCCTCCACACCAGGGAACCCGCCAGACCTGTATTTGCATCCTGCCTGCATTCTTACACTGGGTGCCCTGAGCCAGTGCCGTGCCTCCTCGGGCCTCAGCCGTCCCATCTGCAAAGTGGGCCTAATAAGGCCGCCCTCACAGGGTCCTGTGGGGAAGGGAGCACTCTTTAATGGTGACTTCGGGTGATCTTAATGTTTCCTGTTTCTTCTAGTTTCCTTCTAGGACACCTCCCCTACTTTTGGAAAAAGGATGAGGTTTGTGGCCGCATGCTCCAAGATGTGTTTTTGGATTGGTGGGTCCTAATTGTCATTTGTTGCCCTTACTCCAGCCCAGGTCCCTCATGGGGCAGCCCCACCCCTTCCCCAGGCCAGCACACACACTCCCGCCTCCCCGGCCAGGTCACTCCCACCCCCGAAGTCCCTCCCCTGAGCGGGGAGGCAGAGGAGGCTGGTTCAGAAGGCAACCTCTGCCTTTGGCAGCTGTGTGACCTGAGACCGGACATCAGAAACTCTGAGCCTCAGTGTCCCTGTCTGTAAGCTGGGTGGGGGGCGTGACTCAATAACAGTCCTTGTACGTGGTGGTGCTTCGCACTCTCCAAAGCATTTCAAAGACACGCTATCGCTTGATTCCCAGCAAAATCTTTTGGGTCAAAGGAGGAGCGTAGCAACCCTATTTCATGGGTTTGAAAACTGAGACCCAGTGGGGGATGTGGCTCGGCAGTGAGTCCGTGTTAAGCCCCTCCTGGGATGGGACACCCTGACCCTCCCGCTGGGTGGTGATGATATTCACATCTCCGGTCGTTGACAGCCTCCTTTGGGTCATTTTGGTTTCCAGGGCTAAGAAGTACGGACCCGTCGTGCGGGTCAACGTCTTCCACAAAACCTCAGTCATCGTCACGAGCCCCGAGTCGGTCAAGGTAGGAAGCAGAGAAGTTTCTATGGGGAGAGCCCTTCCCTTCCCTTCCCTGGGTTGGGGGCACAAAACTCGACCCCAGAGGCTGTAAGAGAAATGTCCCAGAGTCACCAGCACTCGGGCTCATTTCCCAAGGATCCAAAAGTCAGTGGCATCTTTCTCTCTGAACACCCACCATTTGGGAGTTTTGCCCAAGTGATGTGCACACGTTTAGCTAGCTCACCCCTCTTAGCCTTGGTTCCTTCATCTTCGAGGTGGGATCATAACCCCTCTGTCTCAGGGCTACCATGAGATTTCAATATCAATTGATTCATTTAACAAATGTTTATATCAACACATATTTATTTAACAAGCAAAGGGGCAAAAGATACTTAAACAGGTACTTCTTTACTTCCCGATTATGAACCCATTTAATCCTCACGGGGGTAGAGACTGTTATCAGTCCCCATTTTAGAGATCAGGAAACTGACACGGTCAGCACTGATTGGTCTGGACTATGTGGAGGGCGGTGCCTGTGATCTGGGGACTAAGAATGGCCCTCAGATCGTTTACCTTGGACTTGGCTGACGTGGGCTCAAGTCTGGGCTCTGTCACCACTCTGGGCCTCAGTTTCCTCATCTGTAAAATAGGGATGATGCCTCTTACAGGTGGCGAAATAGCATGTTTGAGCCATCTAGCCCATGCCTGGCACACAGCAGTTGCTCAATAAATGATGGTGCTCTTTTTCTCACAGTGGGTACTCAGCAGAGTGAGCCTTGGCATGACAGGGAGAAGATACAACTTAGGGTCCAGATCAGGAGAAAAGCCGAACAACCATGGTGTCTCTAAAAGGATGTAACACATACTTTTTTTGTAAAGCTTAATTTCAAGTGTAGACACAGTTTAAGATTTTTAGGGGCACCTGGGTCTCTCAGTCGGTTAAGCATCTGACTTGTGGGGTCACAATCTCACAGTTTGTGGGTTCGAGCCCCACGTCAGGCTCTGTGCTGACAGCTCGGAGCCTAGAACCTGTTTTGGATTCTGTGGCTCCCTCTCTCTCTGCCCCTCTCCTGCTCTCTCTCTCTCTCTCTCCAAAATAATAAATAAACATTAAAAAAATTTTTTAAGATTTTTAAAGCATGCTACCAAAAGCCATACACAAAGACCTTCATGACGCTCAATGAGAAAAGTTGAACAATATATATTAAAATGATGCATTGCATGGATTAATTTTCAAGTGTTAAACCAACCTTGCATTCCAGCTCTCATGATACAATTTGCTCATCTTCTGCTAAGAGTTTTTGTTTTTATACTTGTCTGGTTTGGGGATCAGATTAATAGGCTTCACAAGATGAGTTGGGAAATGTCCCCTCTCCTCTATTTTCTGAAGGAGTTTCTATGGGGTGGTGTTATTCCTTCCTTTAATGTTTAATAGGATTCACCAGTGAAGCCATCTGGGCCTGGCATTTTCTTTGATGGAAGTGCTTTTTGTTTTGTTTTAATTACTCAATGTATTTAATTGATTTATGGCCATTCAGAGTTGCTATTTTTCTTGGGTTTGGTAATTTATGTCTTTCTGTATGTATGTATGTATGTATGTATGTATGTATTTATTTATTTAGAGACAGAGACAGCTCAAGTTGGGGAGGGACAGAGAGAGAGGGAGAGAGAGAGAATCCCAGACAGGTTCTGTGATGTCAGTGCAAAGCCAGATGAGGGGCTTAAACCCACAAAGCTGTGAGATCATGGCCTGAGCCGAACCCATCCAGGCGCCCCTATAATTTGTGTCTTTCAAGGAATTTGCCCATTTCATCTAATTAAAATTGTTGGTATCAAGTTGTCCATAATATTTATTGATTTCCTTTTTCATGTCTCCTGGATCTGTGGTGATATCCCTTCTTTCATTCCTGCAAATAATTTGGGCTTTCTTTTATTTTCTTAATCAAGCTAGCAAAAGGTTTATCAATTTTATTTATCTTTTCAAAGAACCAGATTTTGGGTTTATTGCAATTCTCCATTGTTTGTCCATTTTCTACTTTATTGATTTCTGCTCTTTATTATTTCCTTCCTCTATTCGTTTAGGGTTTAATTTATTCTTGTTCAAATTTTTAAGGTGGGAGTTTAGAAAATTGATTTTAGACCTGTTTCTTTTCTAATATAAGCATTTAAATCTATACATTTCCTTGTAAATACTACTTTAGGGACAAATGTACCACACATTTCAATATGTCGTGCTTCTTTTTTCATTCAGTTCAAAATATTTTCTAACTTCCCTTGTGATTTCTTTTTTGAATCAGGGACTATTTATATGCATATTGTTCACTTTCTAAATATTATGGTATTTACAAATATCTTTCTGTTATTGATTTCTAATTTCATTCTGTAAGGGCAGATGAAATACTTTTCATGATTTCAATCCACATAAAAAAAATGAAGCTTGGGGGTGCCTGGGTGGCTCAGTTGGTTAAGCGGCCAACTTCGGCTCAGGTCATGATCTCGCGGTCCGTGAGTTCGAGCCCCGCGTCGGGCTCTGTGCTGACAGCTCAGAGCCTGGAGCCTGCTTCAGATTCTGTGTCTCCCTCTCTCTGACCCTCCCCTGTTCATGCCCTGTCTCTCCCTGTCTCAAAAATAAAATAAAACGTTAAAAAAATTAAAAAAAAAATTGAAGCTTGTTTGATGACCTAGCACATGGTCTATCTTGGTGAATGTCCATGAGTACTTCAAAAGAATGAATATTCTGTAGTTGTTGAATGGAATATTTCAGAAATGTCAACTAGATCAAGTTGGCTGATAGTGTTATTCGAATCTTTTAAGTCCTCACTAATTTTCTGCATACTTGTTCTAGCAATTATTTTGAGAGGAATGTCGAACTCTCCAACCACAATCATGGGTTTTTCTATTTCTACTTTAGGTTGTACCGATTTTGCTTCATGTATTTTGAAGTTCTGTTATTAGGTGTGTGCACACTTAGGATTAATATGTCTTTGTGATGAATTGTGTGATTTATTTTTAGAAATGTCCCCTTTATCCTTGGTAATATTCCATTTCCTGAAGGATATTTTGTCTGGTGTTAATATAGCCACTCCAGCTATCTTCTGCTTAGTGTTGCTTGGTATATCTTTTTACCATCCTTTTACTTTTAACCTATCTGGGTTTTTAGATTTAAAGTGGGTTTCCTATAGACAGCATATAGTCTGGTCTGGTTGCTTTATACTGTCTGACAATCTCTGCCTTTTAACTGGAGTGCTTAGGTCATTTACGTTGAATGTAATTATTGATACGGTTGGGTTTAAATCTACCACGTGGCTGTTTTTCCTCTGTCCTGTTGTTCGTTCCCCTCTCTGCCTTTCCTGCCTTCTTTTGGATTGAGTATGTTTTAGTATTCCACTTTATCTCCACTATTTGATTATTGGCTCTCTTTCTTTCTCTCTTAGTGGTTGTCCTAGGGTTTATAGTATAATCTTCAACTTATATCAATCTACTATTTTATCTCTGTCTGCTTTTAAGGTTTTCTCCTTATCACTGGTTTCAGAAATTTGATTATGATCTGCCTTTATGTACTTTTTCTTGTTGTTAATTCTATGTAGGAGTCTTTGCACTTCCTGGATATGTGGGTTCCTTGACCACATTTGCAATACTTATAATAAATGTGTTAAAGTTCTTTTCTGCAAATTCCGTCATCTCTATTATTTCTGAGCCTGGTTATAGGTAGATCTTTCTGCTCTTTGACGTGTCTAGTGATTTTATGTTGGCCCCTGGACATTGTGAATTGTACACTGTTGAGTTCTCAGTTTTGTTTTATTCCTTTAAAGAGTGCTGGAATTCATTCTGGCAGATGGTAAAGTTATTTGTGTAGATCAGTCTGATCCTTTCCAGGTTTGCTTTGAGGCTTTTGTAGGGTTGATTTAGGGTCGGCCTTTACTCTAGAGCTAGTTTAGCCTCACTACCAAGGAGTGACTCTTCTGGGGGCCGCTAATAAAGGGCTTATGTCTGAAGTTTACCTCTGGCCGGTGGGAACTTGAAGAGTTCTTGGGCTGTGTAAGCTCTGAGAACTGTTCAGCCTGTAGTTACTCGGTAATTCTCCTTGTCCCAAAAGTTGTTTTTAACTCAGCCTTGTGTCCACGGTGCATGTACACAGGCTGGTATTCATCCGAAGATATAGGGGATCCCTATGCAGATTTCTGCACAGGAGCTCTTTCTCTACATGGCTCCCTCCCCTCAGGTCCTCTGCCATACAAGTTCTAGCCTCCTTTTGTATGTCTGGACTCTGATCTGTCTCATCAAATTGGAAAGCCTATGGGGCTATATTTGAGTTTCATCTTTTAGTGCCTTTATCCTGAAATTGCAGAAAGCTAGAGTAATCTTCGGTCATAGGTCTCATATCTTTTTTTTTTTTTCCTTTTCCTTCTTTTAGGATTCACAATCCTGCACTTCCTGTTGCTCAGTGTCTGAAAACAGACATTTCATGCATTATGCCTATTTTTCTGATTACTTATGGCAGGAGGATAAGTCCCCAGCAGTTATCCCTTAGTGGGCAGAAGTGTGCTGCCAGTGTGGACAGCAGAGAAGGTGCTGGGGGTGCCCCCATGCACTCCTCACATCCCAGAGCCCAGCTCACTGGGCCTTCAAAGGATCCCCAGCCCCAGGGACAACAGGCATGGGGACCCTTGACTTTGGGGGCACCTGATTAGAGCCTGTGTTGAGGCTGCTGTGCCTCAGTGTGGGGACTCCTCACTTTAGGTTGGGAGGGTTGGTCCAGACCTTGGACAATTTAGGAATGTTTGAGAGGGACCTGGGAGGTGGGTCTTTACTGCCATGGGGATGGGGCCTGCAGGCATGGGTAATGAGGAAAGTTCGTTTACAAATGACAGTGTTTGGGTGGGGGTGGGGTTCTCAGGATGTGGCTCATGCCCCAAGGTCAGCCATTTTGGGGGGTACCTTTTAGCTGAAAAATTAATATTAGATCCCTGAGCTAAGCTCCCAGATACCAGAAGCCCCTGGATTAATGTACAGTGGAGATACCATCTTCCTGGTTCCCAGTGCCCACAGGATGAAGCTCAGGGCGCCAGGAGGCAGGCCTCTGGGATTCAGCCCCCACTCATGCCCCTCCCTACCTCTCATTCTGCCTGAATGCAGCAAGTGGCCTGGGCTTCCCCTGCCTGGATCACAGCCTTCTCTTCCCTCTCTGCCATGGCAAATTGCTGGGATTCAAATCCTATTTCCACCATTCACCGTGTGTGTGACCTTGGGCTAGTTTTAAATCTCAGTTTCTCCATCATATGTAAGATGAGCATAAACACAGCACCCACATCTTAGGATTGACCGAGCACTAAATGAGCTACGGGTGCTGTTGTGCACCTGACATTTACGGGGCACATGCTGTGTGCCAGGCACTTTTCTCAGCACTTTTCACGTAGAACAAATTTACCCTTTGCAGCAACCTCCCCAGAGTAACTTGCCTGTGGTCATGAAGTGAGTCCAGGGCAAAGCCAAGATGGTGAGCCTGGATCCAAATTCAAGCCAGCTGACTCCACGGCCTGAGCTGTTAACCCCTGGGCTATGCTGGCTCAAGAGCTGTCAGCTAATGTTATTATTGCTACCATCCAGCTTGTGGCGAGGCAAGTTGGTCCTTCCTCCAGGAAGCCTTCCTTGGCTTCCATAGCTGGGTTGGCACTAACAACCCCTGAACCTGTGCCAAGTGTCTCTCCTGTGTCCCAGAAGCCCTCCCTCTGGGCTTCTCCCCTTCCCTATTCTGGTTTCAGAGCAGCACCTGCATTTTCTTGTTCTCACTGCTTTAGAAGGTGGTGCGGTACAAGATCTGTGCATGGGCATGGAAATGAGGACCCCCCACAACGCCACTCCAGCTGAGTGGCCACAGGAATATCACTTCACCCCTCTCTGCCCCACTTTCCTCACCCCCAAGCAAGATGCTATTGCTTGAAGACAGGCCTTCTGGAAGGTTAGGTGGGATTGCACGGAATGAGGTGTTCACACCACAGCTGGCACCCAGTCAGTGGTGATTGTTGGGGCGTGTTTCACAAGAGTCCAGAAAACTGCTGAATCCTTTGCTTCGTCTCATGGGTACATGAGCTCACGTTGGTTTTTGGGGGATGTTTAGAAGTTCCTGATGTCAACCAAGTACAACAAGGACTCCAAGATGTACCACGCAATCCAGACCGTGTTTGGTGAGAGGTAAGGCATGCGGAGGGGCTGGGGGAGAGGCCAGGAATGCCTCTGGCTGCAAGCAGACAGCCCATGGGGCCCAGGGCATTGGGTGTAGCATGAAGACCAAGGCCCTGGCTATCAGTCACACCACAGGTGCCCCATAAATGGTGGCTGCTGCTCTCGTCATTATCACCTCCCTTCTCCTCTTTCCCCTGTGGCTAGCAGGCGGGAGTGTGGGGGTTGCAAGGTTGGTGCACATGATCACCCCCATTTCTTTTGTATTTCTTTTATTTTTTATTTTTGGTAAAATTCACAAAATTCTTCATTTTAACCGCATTGGAGTTACACTTCAGTGGCATTTGGTCCATTCACAGTGTGGTGTAACCATCACCACTGTGTAGTTCCAGAATATTTCCATCATCCCCAAAGCTGACCCTGTCCCCGTCAAGCCATCGGTCCCCCTGTCCCTTCCTGTTTCTCACATCAAGCATTTGTCTCCCCCAGACTGTTTGGCCAAGGTTTGGTGTCAGAATGTGACTATGAGCGCTGGCACAAGCAACGCAGGGTCATGGACTTGGCCTTCAGCCGCAGGTGAGTGTATCCAAGATGGCGGGTCTTGGGAAGAGAGAGGTCTTCACCGGAGGGGGCCTCGCCCAGGCTGAAGGTAGAGGGGAGAGCCAGGTGGGCTGCTGGGGGGACAAGGGGCTAGCCATCAAGGGCTGAGTAACACTGATGCCTGGGGATGGGGTCTTTTTCCCCCCAAGAACTTCCCTGCTCAGACCTCATCACTCCTCCTCTGGCTTTTTATTTTCCTTATTAGCGTTCTCATTGTTAGTAACATTTCATTTTTTAAATAACTATTTATTTATTTATTTATTTATTTATTTATTTATTTTTGAGAGAGAGAGAGAGAGAGAGAGTATGATATGAGTGGGGGAGGGGCAGAGAGTGAGGGAGACAGAGGATCTGAAGTGGGCTCCCTGCTGACACAGCCCCCATATGGGCCTCAAACTCACAAACTGCAAGATCGTGACCTGAGCCAAAATCAGATGTTCAACTGACTGAGCCACACAGGTGCCCCTAAATAACTTTTATTGAGATCTGGCTTTTATAACATATATTTTACCTACTTATCCACAAAATGGAACAACCATCACCACAGTCAAATTTAGAACATGTTCATCACTCCAAAAAGCAGGCACTCCCCATTTCCCCTCAATGGGCTCAGCCCTGGGCAACCATTAATTTATTTTTCATTTCTATGGATTTTCGTATTCCAGACATTTCTTGTAAATGGACTCATACGACATTTCTTTTGTGTCTGGCTTCTCTCACTCAGAGAGAAGGTTTTCAAGGTTCATCTATGCTAAAGCCTCTTTCAGAACTTCACTTTTTAAATTGCCAAATGAAATTCCATTGTATGGACATACCACATTTTGCTTGTCTATTCATCAGTTGGTAGACATTTGCATGTTTCCAGTCTTGGCTGTTTCAAATAATGCTGCCATGAACATTTGTGTACAAGCTTTTGTGTAGATGTATGTTTTCACTTCTCTTGAGTGTGTACATACCTAGGGATGGGATTGCCAGGCCATAGGGGAACTCTGTGCTTAACATTTTGAGGAAGGTTATCTTTTAGTTGGATATAATTTCAAATTTACAGAAAAATTTCCAGAACAGTCTAAGCTACTTCTGTATATCTTTTACCCAGGTTCGCTTATTGTTTATTGTTTAAATCACCATTTGTTTTATCATTTCTTCTGGATGTGCATATATAAATATATAAACATATTTATCATTCTTTGTGTGTGTGTGTGTGTGTGTGTGTATAATTACATTTTTTTAATATAGTGTACTTTTAAAACCATTTGAGAGCAAGTTAGAGACATTGTGATCCCTTCCCTTAAATACTTATTTCCTAAAAATGTGGATATTATTTTGGATGTCAGTTATCAAAATGAGGAGATTTAACATGAATCCAATACAGTTATCTAATCTACAATCCGCATTCGAGTCTTGTCATTGTCCTTGTCATTATAGCTATTTTTTTCCTTGTCTGAGGTCCAACCCCGGATCACAGGTTACACTTAGTTCCCACATCTCATAAGCCTCCTTTGTTCTGGAACAGATCTTTGTCTTTCCCTGACTTCCCTGATTTTAAGATTACAGGTCAGTTTTGTAGAATGTCCATCAATTTTGTGTGTCTCAGGTTATACCTTTTTGGCAGGAATGGCACAGAACTGGTGTTGTGTCCTCAGGGCATCGTATTAGGAGACCTGCGTTGTTGACCTGCCTCATTGCAGGAGATGTTAACTTCACTCACTTGTCAGAGACAGCGTCCTCCAGGTTTTTCCACCATGAAGTTACTAGTTAGTGCATAATCTGTGGTTGACTATATCTGACTATATATACATAATCACGTAGACTTTCATCACAACCTCCCTGGCCTCCCTACCTCCTCCAATGCATCCACCTCACCACCCCTGGGGAGATCTTGCTAAAATTCACATCACTTTCCTATCTTGAAGCCTTCAAAGGCTCCCTATCACATGAAAGATGAAGGTCAGATTTCACCCACCCCCAGTCTGGCCTCCAGACCCCTCCAGCCTTTGTACCCTCTTTCCTCCATCTTTTGGGACATCTGGGCTCTTTCTGGCATCTCTGCCTATGTCCTTGCCTTTCTCTCTGCCTTGTGTGCTCCCCTGCAAAATTCCTGTGACTCCTTTGATACCCAGCTAAGATGTCACTGTTAGGGAGCCATGGTCCCTGATCCTCTGAGGCTGAGTTTATGCCTCCAGCATGGCTCCTGTCACACCCACTGCAATGATTCTCATTCAGCCCACCTTCGCCACCAGACTGTGGGCAGAAGGCAGAAGACGCACCCTGTCCCTGGACTCCTGCTCTCAGCACAGCACCTGGCCCTTTGTGAGCTCTCCGGGAAGTCCATAGCGTGAATGAAAATATGAATGAAATAATGAATTGGGATAGTCTTGTCCTCACTGGAAAGTTGTCAGGAGTGAGAATGAGGAGGAACAGACTAGAAAGAGGCCTTCAATTAATACATTCTTGTGCCAAGAGCCAGGGTTACACGAGCCAGCCAAGGTGATATAGCTGCTGCCCGCAGGAAGCTTTGAGGCTATAGATTCTAACCAGCTGACTTCCTGCAGTGGTCATGACATTAATACCAGCATCTCTGTCTTGGTGAACCATCCCCAGCACGTAGGACTTGATATTCGAACAGCACTTTGTGTTATATTAAGAGCTTTCATAGGCATTTTTATTTAAAAATTTTTAAATTGTGTTAAGATACACATACTGTCTGGCTCATTTTTATGTGCACAGTCCATGGCGTTAAGTATGTTCATGCTGTTGGGCTGATGTCACCACACATTTTTATTTGTGTCTCACAATAAGGTAATCATCTAAGAGATGGCTGTTTTATTAGAAAGGCAATGTTCACAAAGTTGTATGAAGAAGCTCTGGGAGCCCGCTTGGTCGTGTTTGTGAACATGGTAGAGTATAGAACCCCCTGGTGAGTGTCCTCTCCAGCCAGTATCTACGCAGAACATCATCATATACTCTTAATAAAATCATGACCATAAATTGCCAGTTTCTGCTTTTCTAGATTACTACTTTTGCTGGAAGACCTTGGTCTCAACCATTTCAATAAAAACAAAACAGAACAAACAAAACAAGGGGGTTGGGATTTTACCATACTGCAAACGCTCCGGCCCAACATTTTATATCTGTCACGTCCACAAGACATTCAGTGTTAGTGTGACAGTCAGCCATGCGCCACCCACACAGTCAACCTTTTAAAAAAAGACAACCACAAATAATCTCACGTATAAATATATACTTGCAAAACCCTGTAAGTGTCCTGGAGAAGTCGACTAGCTACGGAAGCACGTATAGGGGCTACTTGAGGCTTTAAGAGACATTTTCCTGGGAAAGTGGCTTTCGAGTATCCATCTGGAGAGCGGGCAGGTGTGCGAGTAGTAACAGGGCCTAGGGATGGAGGGTGGGAGGACAGAGTCCCCCAGCAGAGGGGACAGCATGTGCAAAGGCCCTGAGGTGGGAAGGAACGTTGTGCTGCGGAGGCACTAAAAGGCCATGGTAACAGGAGACAGAGCTGCAGATGGCCATCAACGTGACAAACTCCCTCTGTGTCCACGTAAGGATGTTCCCCACACTGTTCAGAGTGACAGGTGCTTTGGAGTGTTTTCGGTTGGCAAGGGACTGGAGCAGAGTGGTGCCTTCAGTAGAGGCCGCCAAGGGTGAACCCTGCAGGTGGCTGGGTGGGGGCTGGGCAGCAGTGAGCAAGGATGCTGGGGCCCCACGGAGCCGGGAGCCAGGGCAGGACCGGTGGACGGGCAATGAAGAGCGATTTTCTTTCCCCTTCCTCCCATTTTCTCTAAGAACCTCTTATTTGGAAACCATTTCAAATTTCTGAATAAGTTTCAAGAATAAGAATAGGACAAAGAGGGGCATCTGGGTGGCTCCGTCAGTTAAGCATCTGACTCTTGGTTTTGGCTCAGATTATGATCTCGCGGTTTGTGAGATCGAGTCCCGTGTGGGGGCTCTGCTCTGACAGCATGGAGCCTGCTTGGGATTCTCTCTCTGCCCCTCCCCTGCTCAAGCTCATGCTCTCTGTCTCAAAATAAATAAATAAACTTAAAAACAATTAAAAAAAGAAAGGGGCGCCTGGGTGGCTCAGTTGGTTAAGCGTCCGACTTCGGCTCAGGTCATGATCTCGCGGTCCGTGAGTTCGAGCCCTGCGTCGGGCTCTGTGCTGACAGCTCAGAGCCTGGAGCCTGCTTCAGATTCTGTGTCTCCCTCTCTCTCTGACCCTCCCCCGTTCATGTTCTGTCTCCCTCTGTCTCAAAAGTGAATAAACGTTAAAAAAAAAATTAAAAAAAAAAAAAGAAAGAATAAGAAAAAGAACACCCCCTACCCTTTACCCAGATTGGTAACATCAAAAATCACTTCTGATTACAAAAGGAGCAGTTTTCCTTAGTAAAAGTTCAGAAACACGTAAAGCACCAAGAAACAACCTCCCTTCTCTCCCTTCCTCGGGGTCACCATCTCTTGTGAGTTTGGAGCGTGTCCTTCCATACTTCTCCCTAGGCTCTGTGTTCGGGCGACGAGCCGGGGTAGCTGTCCCCGGGCCAGGAGTGCTGTGGGTAGGGAGTTCTGGGTCCGAGGACTCATTTCCACGCAGAGTTGGGGGCTGTGATTGCTCAGGGACAGGGAATGAAATGGGAAAGCAGGCTGCAGGTGACGACCAGGACAGGGCAGGTGAGGAGAGTGGGCGGTGCGAGCAGAGGGGTCCACGGCTGGGACCCCAGTGAGCCCGTCCTGAGCTGCAGGGGGTGCCCAGAGGCCTCTCTTCCCTTCCCGCCCTGTGTCGCCTGGAGTCCCTCCACTGCCACGATCACTGGAGGTCAGAGTTGAGGGGCCCCGTGGCAAACGACCCGTGGAACCATCCAGGCAAAGGCAAAGGGACAGCGTTCGTCCTGAGGGGGATGGCGAAGCCCCAGGGCTTGGTTTGATGACTGCAACCCCAACCTGGGAGCCAGGCCTCAAGGGACGGCCACCTCCACTCTGCCCACTGGTCCCCCCACGTAGGGGGCCGCGGGATGACCGGGCTGGTCCTGGAGGCCCCTGACAGCTGTGCTGTTTCCCCAGCTCCCTGGTCAGCTTGATGGAAACGTTCAACGAGAAGGCAGAGCAGCTGGTGGAGATTCTGGAGGCCAAGGCGGATGGGCAGACCCCGGTGTCCATGCAGGACATGCTGACCTGCACCACCATGGACATCCTGGCCAAGGTGACCGGAGCACGGCGGGCCCCGGGAGGGGGCGGTGCCACCCGGGGCCCACCACTGCTCCTCCCTCTGTCTTCCCTTTCCTTGCCCTCGCCCTCCCGCCTGCTCCCCCAGCATCGGCCCCTTCTCTGGGTGGGGAGCCCCCTGTCTCCTCGAACATTCGAGACCACAACAACAAATGCACTCTCTAGACACCGGACGCCAAAAGGTGTGGCGACCGGCCTGTGTCTGGTCAGTGGCAGGAGCAGGATTGGGTCTCAGGGCTGCCTGGCTCCCGGCTCGAAGCCTACCTCCCCCTCCGCGCCTGCCCTGGGTCTGGCTTGGCTCTGCACCTGGCAGGCTCAGCGGTGGCCCAGGGACCCCCAGCACGGTTAGGCAGCCCCGGCGGCTGGAGTGCAGGCACAGTGAGTCATTGTCGCTCTACAGCTCACTGGGAGGCTGGGTGCAGAGGGGCCACCAAGGAAGGCTGCATTTCAGGGCAAATGCATTTTGTCGTGGAAGGAAGCCAAGGGTGGTGGGGTGGCTACTGTGTGCTCGTAGTCGTCACTGCATCCCACGGGGTTGGAGTCGTCGTGGGTCAGGGCCCATGCTGCCTGGGTCTCTAGCTGAACGGCCCCAGGCTCCGTGCTGGGTCTTCCAGTCTTCCCCCCCCCCCCCCCCCGGGATGACCTCGGCCCCCTCTCTCCCCCAGGCAGCTTTTGGGATGGAGACAGGCATGCTGCTGGGCGCCCAGAAGCCTCTGTCCCGGAAGGTGAAACTGATCCTGGAGGGCATCACTGCATCTCGAAACACTCTGGCGAAGGTAACATCTCCACACCCGCTCCGAGGACCAGCCACCATAGCTCTGTGCTAATTTGCCAGAGCACCTCCTCCAGGGACCTTTTTCCAGAATGGGTTTGGAGTTCCAGTGTGACCCAAGTGACTTCCGCATCAGTTAGGATCTGCGTAGATCGCCGCAAGGAGAGATTCAAACTCAAGGTGGTTTGAGTAAATCAGGAGTCCGTCTTTCTCTCACATAAAATGACCCCGAGGCAGGCAATCCAGGACGGCTGCGATAGCGCCACAATGTCACATGTTTGTGGAATTTTCTAGCTTTCTGTTCCACTGTCCCCAGCACATCACCTCATTGTTATAAGATGGCTGCGGCAGCTCCAGCCATCACTTCCTTGTTCCAGGCATGAAGGAGGGAGAAGGGAGAAAGGTGGTACTCGAATGGATTCCCAGACGGATGCCCAGGGCCCTTTCCTGTTCCCTGGGACTTCAGCCTCTGGGCTTGGAGCCCCCTGATGCCACCCCATCTTTTTCAGCAGTTGATTCCCTCTGGCCGTGGCGTCCTCCTTCCACGCGGTCCTAGCCACTGCCCCGTTCAGGGGTCCCTTCTTACTTTCCGGTGCGATGTGGATCTTTCAAGGCATCTTTCCCATCCTATCTAGGGATTTGGAGCAGGAAGGGGAAGTCGATGCTTAGGCTCAGCCTGCCACCTTGGTCTAGTCTCCTTGGCTGCTTTATCTTTTCTAGAATTGTCTCACAATCTTCCCACCTCCCAGCTTGCCAGTGCTGCGGTGGGTCTCTAAAGTCGTTTCGGAGCTGGGGGAGCGGGAGAGGGAGACGCGCGTGCTCGGTTGGCGCCCTGAGCGGGAGCTCTCTCGTTCAGTTCATGCCAGGGAAGTGGAAGAAACTCCGAGAGATCCGGGAAAGCGTTCGCTTCCTGCGCCAGGTTGGCAAGGACTGGGTCCAGCGCCGCCGGGAGGCCCTGAAGCGGGGGGAGGACGTCCCCGCCGACATCCTCACACAGATCCTCAAAGGTTCGAGGGCGCCCGCAGGGGCCTTGGGAGGGCCGGGCATCAGGGTGCCACCCGTCAGGGTGACTGATCACCCCTGACTCCAGGTCTGGCTTCTGGGGAGAAGGGCATTTGGTTCTCTGCTGAGCTATGGGGAAAGGGGCCGAGGGGTGTGAGTGTCACCCTGACACCCTCCTTGTCTTCCAGCTGAAGAGGGGGCCCAGGACGATGAGATCCTGCTGGACAACTTCGTCACCTTCTTCATTGCTGGTTGGTAGCTCCAGTGGCGGCCGGGGGCTCGGGGCTTTGCAGAAACGGTGGGAACCAGGCATCCCCTAAGCTCTGACTCTGGGAGAGTTCTCGGGCTGTCTGAGCAGCAAAGTTCTGCCGCAGAATGGAAGGGCTGGGATAGAGGAACAGAAGGCCTCTCTCTGCTCAAGGAGGTCCAGGAGGCCCCCTCGGCGGCCGCTGACCTGGCAACGCAGGTGGCAACTGTGACGGGTCGTGACACTGTCTTTTGGGGCTCAGGAGAGGTTGACCGTGTGCACTCAAGGCTCCATCCCGCTCAGAATTTGTGGGGCAGAGGCCTTTATTAGACCAGCGCAAAAAGACACCCCAAGCAACTTCATTCCTTTGCTCGTGAGCTATTTCTTGAGCATCTTTCTTTATCTAGAAAACTCCTCCTTCGGCGATCCCTTGAGTGCCTCCTCCTCCGGAAAGCCCTCAGTGATTGCCCAACTGCATCGGGCTCCCAGTTCGGAGCTCTGCATGGTGTCCAGAGCTCTTCTCTGCCCCCAGGACTCACAGGGTTACTCCACGGACTTATCTGTGGCGATTCTAGAAGGTTCACTTTCCTCACCGGGTTGCACGCTCGGTGTAAGCCAGGGGTTATGCCCTGCTCCCTGTGTGTTCGCGGGGTCCAGTGCAGCACGGATGCGTACAGAGCGGATGAAATGAGTGAACAAATGCACAAACGCTGGGCACAAAAGACAGAGGCGGGCGGACAAGACGAGGGACAGTTCATGGTCTGAGGGTGGAGGTGGACAGACAGAATGAATTGGGGATTTTGCTGGCCAGTGGTTTTTCGGAGGCGGGTGCATGCACCCCTGCAAGATGAAAGAGGAGGAAGGCTGTCCTGAGCGGGGATTGGGGGTGGAAGAGGGCCCTCCCAGTGTGGAGCACTGTGTGCACAGATACCCCGGGAGCCCCAGAGCGATGTCCGAGTTGGAGCAGGACTTCAGGGCACTGTTCCCTGCACTTGGCAAAATGCTTGCTGAACGGACGATGGCTGGCCTCATCCTGCAAGCCAGGAACCCAGGTGTTCCTCCTGGGATGTGGCTTCTCCACAGGCCGGCTCTGTGGCCTGGGCCTCAGTTTCCTCATCTCTAAAATGGGGGCCTGGAAGGTGCTCCCCAGACTTCCCTCCAGCGCTCCAATGAGGGTTTAATGATCTCCCTCTAACCTCATGGCCCACCCCCGCACCTTGCATCCAGACACCGTGGGGAGCAGTGCGGGACGGCAGGCAGCCTCACTTCCCAGCACCCACTTACTGAAAGGTGTAGGCCCTGCTCTCGAGCCCAGGAGGCCCCGGGCCCCTTGGCTGGCGGTGGGTGCCACCTGGTAAAACCACTTACCCCTTCAGAGGAAATGCACGTAACTCAGGTTGTCCCCTCCCGGGCCAGCCGGGGGGTTTGGACTTGACCGGATGCTGCCAGAACTCAGGAGTGGCCTTCCCGCTCCTGCACACCCCCTGCCCTCTCAGGGGAAGCCACCCACTGCTCTATTCCTCGAAGCCACAAGTACAACCTCTCCAGGCCTCAAGGGTGGCGCCCACCGCCTGGGGACAACACCGGCCGTGGGCTGGACTTGAGCCCCAGGTCCTATCCTGTGGCTAAGAGACTCGACTCTCAGCCTCAGTTTTGTCTTCTACAAAATGGGATGAATACCCCTCCAGGCCAGGCAAAGCTCAAGGATGGTTGAAGGAAGGAGTGTGAAATCCGGATGCGTGCGGGCAAATGCTGTTTATTGGATGACACTGGCTGGCACAGGGGACGTGGACGGGGGCAGCCTGTCTCCTTCATCTCTGTATACCCGGCTCAGCTGCAGGGCGCAGAAGTGAGGGCCTGAACTGCCACCACGGGCTCAGGGGCTCAGAGGCGGGTGGGCTGGGCCAGCAGCAGCCCCGCAGTCCCGTGTGGAGCCCTACTCTCCTTTCCCGCAGGCCACGAGACCTCTGCCAATCATCTGGCATTCACGGTGATGGAGCTGTCTCGCCAGCCTGAGATCTTGGCAAGGTATGGAGCGGGGAAGCTCGGGGGGTGGGGATAGTGACTCCCCCTGAAGCTGGTGAAGGGATTGTCTTGATGTCTTGTTCCTGGAAGACAACCTGCTCCGGCCCCCCACGGCCGAGCCCCCTCCGATGTGTCCTGCTTCTCTTCACCCCAGGCCCTTTGCACATGCCAGTCCCTCTTCCGGACGCTCCTCTCCCTGCTTTTCTCCTGGAGAACTCTGTCCACCCCCGCAGAAGCCTTCTCATGCCCCTAAAGTAGCCATTCTGCGTTTTCCCCTCCCAGGCTCCTCCCAGCCCATGAATGCATTTCCTCCTGGGACCATTTGCTTGGAGTCTATTTCGGTCATGAAGCTAGAAGCGAGGGACCGTGGTTCTTTTTCCCTCCCCATGCTGCGTTCAGCGCCTGGCTGGCACTGAGGACCCAGCAGAAGTCCAACTAAGTGCTGTAGGAGGGCTTGTCCTCAGCTGGCGAGACAGAGGAGGGGTGCCCGGGAAATGGCATTTGAGCTGGGCCACTGGTTTCCTTGAATACAAACAGTGAAAGCACTCGGAAAGCCCCAACAGGCATGGGGGTGGGAGCTCGGGATGGGGGGCAAGCCTTGATTACAGTTCTTAATCAGCAGCGTACAAGGGCGGAGGTGAACGGTTGCTTCAGAATATAAAATAGTTGATTGGGGTTTTAAATAGATATATTACAGTAAGGTGGTCATTACCAAAGTTTGGAAAAAGCCGAAAAGTTGAAATAATAGTAATAATAATGTAGTAATAATTCCACCACAGGGCCCCACCCCCGGGAGGCAGTTCATGATCAACCACTGAATTTCACTGTATTTTATCACATCTCCTCTTCTCCCAGCCCACTCTTTTTTTTATATTGTCGACACACACACAAACACACACACAAAACTTGCCATTTAAAATTTTTTTTTTAACATTTATTTATTTTTGAGACAGAGAGAAACAGAGCATGAATGTGGGAGGGTCAGAGAGAGAGGGAGACACAGAATCCGAAACAGGTTCCAGGCCCTGAGCTGTCAGCACAGAGCCCGACGTGGGGCTCGAACTCACGGACCGTGAGATCATGACCTGAGCCGAAGTCGGCCGCTTAACCGACTGAGCCACCCAGGCGCCCCACAAAACTTGCCATTTTGACCATTTTTTAAAAACATTTTTGCCTGACAACCCCAATAATTTTTTGTAAGGTCATGTGTCCCCTCACCTTTTATCTTATTTTTTAACAAAGTTTATTGATTTATTTTGAGAGAGAGAGGGAGAGAAAGAGAGAGGGAGGAGCAGAGAGAAGGAGAGAGAATCTCAAGTAGGTTCCGCACGGTCAGCACAGAGCCCAACGCGGCCTCCATCTGATGGTTCATGAGATCATGACATGAGCCGAAATCGAGAGTCAGACGCTGAACCGACTGCGTCACCCAGGCGCCCCTATTCTGATCATTTAAGAAATTATTTTTAATGTTTGTTTACTTTTGAAAGAGACTGCAAGTAGGAAGGGGCAGAGAGAGAGGGAGACAGATCCGAAGCAGGCTCCAGGCCGCGAGCTGTCCGCACGGAGCCCGACGCGGGGCTCGAGCTCACAAACCGTGAGATCACGACCTGAGCCGAAGTCGGACGCTGAACCGACTGAGCCACCCAGGCATCTCTCTTCTGGCCATTTTTATTTTTTTTATTAAAAAAAAATTTTTTTTAACGTTTATTTATTTTTGAGACAGAGAGAGACAGAGCATGAACGGGGGAGGGTCAGAGAGAGAGGGAGACACAGAATCGGAAACAGGCTCCAGGCTCCGAGCTGTCAGCACAGAGCCCGACGCGGGGCTCGAACTCACGGACCGTGAGATCATGACCTGAGCCGAAGTCGGCCACCCAACCGACTGAGCCACCCAGGTGCCCCTCTTCTGGCCACTTTTATTTTTTTTATTTAAAAAAAATTTTTTTTAATGTTTATTTATTTTTGAGACAGAGAGAGACAGAGCATGAACGGGGGAGGGTCAGAGAGAGAGGGAGACACAGAATCTGAAACAGGCTCCAGGCTCCGAGCTGTCAGCCCAGAGCCCGACGCGGGGCTCGAACTCACGGACCGCGAGATCATGACCTGAGCCGAAGTCGGCCGCTTAACTGACTGAGCCACCCAGGCGCCCCTCTTCTGGCCATTTTTAAGCGCACAGTTCGGTGGCATCACGCACCTTCACGCTGCTCTGCAGTCATCGCCACCCCCATCCCAGAACCTCCCATCACTGCCAACTGAAACTGTCCCCGTGAAACACCAGCCCCCCCACCCCTGGGGACACCACCCCCCCCCCCGCCATACTCCTCTCTGTCTCTCCGGATTTAACTCCTCGAGGGACCTCATATGATTGGAATCATTCGGTAATTGACCTTTCCGTCTGGCTTGTGTCACTTAGCGTAATGTCTCGAAGGTTCATCCAGCAGGTGTCAGAACTTCCTTCCTTTTTAAGGCTGCATAGCGGTCCGTCGTCCGGATGCCCCACGTTTTGTTCCCCGACGCGGCTGTTGAGGGTCGCTCGGGTGGCTTCCACCCTGTGACTCCTGTGAATAACGCTGCCATGAACTTGGGTGTGCTAGTATCTGCGAGAGCCTACTTTCGCTGTGGGGGCGTATAGACCTCCAGAGAAATTGCTGGAGCGCATGGTAATTCCCCATTTCGGTTTCTGCACACCGTTTTACATTGCCACCATGGGGACACGAGGGCGATGCTTTCTGCACATCCTTGCCAACACCTGTGGCTTTCTGCCTCTGCATTACAGCCTTCCGAACGGGCGTGAAGTGGTCCGAATCCACTCTCAGGCCTGCGGCCGAGCCTCACCGCGCACATCTTAAGGCTCACTCAGCCGGCGTCCCCGCGAGGCTCATTCTGTTTCCGGCTGTTGGCTGCCGTGAACCAGGCTGCGGTGCAAAGACCTTGTTCTGTGCATTTATTGCCTGCGGCCGGTTCCGAGCGGCGAACAGGGAAGGGGGGAGACTGTAAGGCCCTGAAACAGAATTCCCAACTGCTTGGGCATCTTGCTTTGGACGTGATGGTTCCTGGATGTCTTCAACGATGAAGCAGGGGGGCCGTGGGAGGAGGGTTGGCGGGGGAGGGGAGCTCCGGGCCGCTCTCTTCGCGCTTCCTTCCCTTCCTCCTTCTAAAGACTAATAGGGGGCAGTCGCTCCTTGGGGACGAGCTTGTCTTTGTCTGACCCGACAGGCTGCAGGCCGAGGTGGACGAGGTCATCGGTTCTAAGAGGCACCTTGACTGTGACGACCTGGGGAGGCTGCAGTATCTGTCCCAGGTGTGGGGGCAGGAGAGAAGCTTCTGGGCACGTGTGGGTGGTTCGTCAAGCCAGGCCTGCTGCCCCCCTGAACCATTTCCCGTGGGTGTTCTCTAACTTCACCGCCCGTGAGAACGTCCCTGGAGACTGAAAATCAGTCCCGTGAGCACCTGCCCCAGACCAATGACATCAGAGTCGCTGGGGCGGGACCGGGCTCTGGTGCTGTAGTTCGGCCAGAGCCCGGAACCTCCTTCTCCTTTGGGGCCTCAGTTCCTCCTTCCGCGAGAGCAGGGGTTGGACAAGAACATGAGGCTAACTTTGCAGGGGGTCTGGGACCCAGTCCTGGACGTGGGTGCGCAGTCAGCACTGCGAGCGGGAGACGAGGGTGGGTCTGGGGCACGCCGCCGGCACGTTCTGTGGGGTCTCTGACGTCTCTCCTCGTCTCCCCACGTGGCTTCTGTAGGTTCTGAAAGAGTCGCTGAGGCTGTACCCGCCAGCGTGGGGCACCTTTCGCCTGCTGGAGGAGGAGACCTTGATCGATGGGGTCCGAGTCCCCGGCAACACCCCGCTCCTGGTGCGTACGGGCCCTCTCTGCCCTCCCCCGGGGTGGCCAAGCCTTGAGGTCGGGACATCCGTGGCCCCGTTGTCGCCACTGGGGTCTGTCATGAGCTTCACCGTAACCGCGTGAGGACTTTCTTCCTTTTCACCCTATCCAGTGTGAGGTTACAGCAGGCGATTCTGGAAGGGAGGCGCCCTGTGTACATCTGAGGGTGCTGAGGCTCAGAGAGGTTGGGTCACTTTCCTGAGGTCACACAGCCGGCAGGCAGTGCCCCGTTTCACAGCTGACCCCTCTCCCGCCTCCCCCCACGGAGGTTGACTATTCTCCCCCACCTCTCCTTTTTTGCCGTTTACACGCTCACTCATTTGTTCCCTCATCAGGTGTCCCTTCATGCACCATGACCTCTCAGAAACCCACCCCCAAACTAGAACTCTGTCACTGTCCTGCTTCTCCGGAAGCAACCACTGTCCTGAATTTTGTGCTTACTAACCTCTCGCCTTTCCGTGTGTGTGTGTGTGTGTGTGTGTGTGGACATGTGTCCATCCACATGATAATATGTCCTGGGATTGCTTTGGGACGGCGGGCCCTCACTTCTCTGCCGTGTGTAGACTGCCACCCCGTTATCCATTCTGGGTCAGCAGGCATCTCTGGGGGCTGCCCGATTCCCTGCTCTCCCGGGCACCACGGCTGCCACTCCTGCCCGTGTGGCAGATGCACTGTGCACACGGGGGCGGGAGGGCTGTGTTGTGGGGCATCTCAACGTTCGACTCGGTAAACCAGCGCCAAAGTGTTTTCCAGAACACCCATGCCAACCCAGACGCCCACTAGCTCTGTTCCGTATCCTCCCCGACGCCGACTGTGGTCCGGCTTCTTGGTTTTGCCAATCAAATAAGTGCAAGGAAGGTGTTTCCCTGTGGTCTTGATTTGCAGTTTCCTGGTTACTAGTGAGGCTTGCGGTGCTGTTATCTCAACGCTGTGCAGAGCTCTCTGTAAAAGTTCATTTAAACAAATTTTTTTAATGTTTATCTATTTCTGAGAGAGACAGTGCAAGTGGGGGAGGGGCAGAGAAAGAGAGAGGGAGACATAGAATCCAAAGCAGGCTCCAGGCTCCAAGCTGTCAGCACGGAGCCTGATGCGGGGCTCAAACTCATGAATCATGAGATCGTGACCTGAGCCGAAGTCGGACGCTTAACCGGCTGAGTCTCCCCGGTGCCCCCCTCTCTGTAAAAACTCATATATTAATCCTTTGTCAGGTATGCGTGTTGCAAATGTCATCTTTAGACTTGTGGCCTCTCTTTGTTAAAGTGTTTTCCATGATCCAAAGTTCTTAATTTTTCAGGAGTCTGTTCTCTTGTTTTGTCTTAGGGAACCCCGCCCCCACTCCATCATGAGCTCAGCATAGTCACTTACATCATCTTCTGGCAATATCACAATTTTCTTTTTCAAGTTAAGTCCCTATCTACGTGGAACTGAATTTGTGTATAGCGTGAGGTAGGGATCTGTATTCGTTTTCTGGGGCTGCTATTACAAAGCACCACAGAAGGGGGCGCTTCGCAGTGGAAATGTACTGTCTCACAGTCCTGGAGGCTGGAAGTCCAAGATCAAGGTGTCTGCAAGGCTGATTTCTCCTGAGGCCCCTCTCCTTGGCTTGTAGATGGCCGTCTTCTTGCCTGTCCTCACAGGGTATCTCCTCTGTGCGTGTCTGTGTCCTAATCTCCTCTTCTCATAAGGACACCAGTCATCCTGGAGTAGGGTCCACCCCAATGACTTCATTATAACTTGCCACTTTTTTATTTTTTTAAAAATTAAAAAAAAAAATTTTTTTTTGAGAGAGAGAGACACACACACAGAGAATCTGAAGCAGACTCCAGGCTCTGAGCTGTCAGCACAGAGCCAGCCACAGGGCTCGACCTCATGAAACATGAGATTATGACCTGAACTGAAGTTGGATGCTTAACCCACTGAGCCTTCCAGGTGCCCCAACTGTCACTTTAAAGAGACTATCTCCAAATACAGTCACATTCTGTGGCTAAGACTTTAAGATAAGGATTTTAAGGGGACAAAATTCACCCTTCCCCAGGACCTGATTTTTACTTTTACAGAGGAAAACAACATGTTCTGGTTCTATCTATTTGGGCAGCCCTCTCCCCCCTCGAAGCCCTGGCTTTCCCAGGGCTCGGCCACGCCTTCTCCAGCGTGTATCAAAGCTTCATGATATGTGGGTCTTTATTCTGCGTATCTACTCTTTTTTTTTTTTTCTAACACCCCAGCACCAATACCACCTGCCTGAATGACCCAGGTGGTGGTTTAGAATGCCTTTATATCTGGCTGAGCAGGCAGGTGGCCATGTGGGCCTTGAGTGGGCAGATCCCAGCTCCAATCCCACCCCGCTCTGGCAGGCTGGGTCACCTCTGGGCCTCAGTGCCCTCCTCATAAGCTGGGGTGATGATACCTGAGTCACAGTTTACTGGGATGAGTTGAAGAACAATGGTCATCACATGTCTGGTAAATATCCCTGGCACACAGTAGGTGCCCTTTGCTGACCTCGGACACCTCTCCACCTTATTATGCTCCCACGGTTCCGGGCCCTCCCTCTGCTCTGGCTGCCCTGTACTCTCAGCCCAGAGAACCAGCCGCAGAGCGGGCTCAGGGAACTCTTTGGTGCAGCAGTAATGAGACCGGGGTCGGCACCCAGGGCACCAGTTATAGGGGGCACGTATGGCCCACAGAGGCCAGGGGCACAGAACACTGCCCTCAGTCGGGAGGCAACTCGGTGCGTATCATAAGGCCAGTGGGGCCTGCGCTCCTTTCCCTCCCCCCTCTTCCCCCCCCCCCAACCCCGCCGCAGAAACAACCTTGTGCTGAAAAGGAACTTTGAATGACAGCTTTTAGAGATCTTGAGGAAGATGCTCTCGAAGCAGACCTGAGTTTGAATCTGTTTTGCCACTTGCTTGCCCAGTGACTTCAGGCAAGCCACGAACCTCTCTGAGCCTCAGCTTTCCCATCTGTAAAATAGGGATAACTGTAGGCCCCCTGTAGCACGGGGGTAGGCACCCCCGCATAGGATGAGGTACACACCCAGCTGGTCCTTGTCGGCACACTGGGCTGTCCCTCCCCTTGTCTTGGACACTTGCCAGGAGCCAGTGGAACCCCACACTGGCCCAGATGGGCGGGTGGAGTAGGGGGGGCCACTCTGCTCTTGGTCACCCCATTGGGCGATCACAGTGGATCAGGGAGGTGTGAGGGTGCCTATCCTTGGAACCAGAGACAAGCAGTTCCTCCCCCCGCAGTTCAGCACCTACGTCATGGGGCGTATGGACACATACTTTGAGGACCCACTGACTTTCAACCCCGATCGCTTCAGCCCCAAAGCACCGAAGTAAGTCCCTCTTCAAGCTGTGTGCGAGTGGAGGCCTGGTGGGAGAAGGACGGTCCCAGTGACCTGCGGGCTGGACTGCCTATGACCCCTGAGCCCACATGGCCTTCCAGATCACTGTGAGGAAGTTGCCATCCCCACTCCGCCCCCTTTTGTGGGGAGGAAATCACAGCTCAGAGAGGTAAGGTAACTTGCCCAAAGATGCACAGCCAGTAGCTGCAGAGCTGGGGTTTGAGCCCAGCTCAGGCTGGTTTTAACACCCAGACTTATAACCAGTCCCTTATATTGGGAAGCTCTGGGACTCGGGCCAGGGGCTGCACCTCCCCCTGCCTTGATGGTCCTGAGAAATGGGAACACTGATGGCTCCCCCTGAAGGCTGCGTTGGGGGCAAATGCCTTAAACTACAGTGGGACGTGGCGGGGGGGGGGAGCCAGGCCCCAGGGACCGACCACCTGCATCCAGACCTAGCCTCTGCCCAGAACTGGACGTGTGACGGCCGAGTATAGAAGTGGCAGAGAAGCCGGGGGGGGGGGGGGGTTGCTTTGGCTCTCCGAGCCTCAGTCCCTCCAGCTGTGAACTGGGGATAATAACAGCCCCTTCTGGAAAGCGCCAGAGGAGGATAAAATGACAAAATGCTGACGCAGAGCTTGACAGAGCCAGCCCTGGATGTGTTCAGTGGGTGCAAAATCCAATCGTGGCCCCAAGCCATGCATCCGCAAGGGATGGGTTTGTCACCCGCTGGGCAGGACTGTCACGGGGCCGCCTCCTCCTGACAGCCCTCTCCCCGCAGGCCGAGGTTCACCTACTTCCCCTTCTCTCTGGGCCCCCGCTCCTGCATCGGACAGCAGTTTGCTCAGGTAGGAGGCCAGGGCTGGGTGGGGTCTCACCCTGGGGCCAGGAGGCCTGGCAGAGCCGGGCTCGGGGACCCGGGGGCGGGGCGCCCGCCGGGGTGAGGGAGGGCCGGGCCAGCCGGGGCCCCGCCCACCGGCTGCCTTCCGGCCGCGTGCCTCCCGCCCCTCCCCACCTCTGCACGCAGATGGAGGTGAAGGTGGTCATGGCCAAGCTGCTGCAGAGGCTCGAGTTCCGGCTGGTGCCTGGACAGCGATACGGGCTGCAGGAGCAGGCCACGCTCAAGCCGCTCGACCCTGTGCTGTGCACTCTGCGGCCCCGGGGCTGGCAGCCCGCACCCCCGCCACCCTGCTGAGCGGGCCTGGGGTGGATGGGACTCCTCTGGCAAGGGCCGCACCCACACTCCTCTGCAACCCCGCTGCCATCCACCCTGTTCTCCTGTCCCCTTCCTCAGGGGCACCCTCCACGCTGGCTCCCAGCGGGCCCCCCTGCCAATCACCACCTGCTTTCCTCCTCCCCCCTCCCCCTCCCCCTTAAGCTCCCCGTCCAGTGCTAACTCCACCCCCTTCCTGGACCGCCCCCCCCTCCCCCCGCCCCGAACCTAACTCCCAGCTGCGCCCCAGATGTGCTATCTCTTACCCCCACCTCCCTGCACAGGCCACTCCCCCTGCCACACACCCTAACTCTTGCTCACTTCCTAAAACCCTCTTCAGGTGTCACCTCTTCCAGGAAGCCCTCCCTGCCGCCCCCCCCACCCCCGGCGGGGCCAGGGGCCCCTCCTCTGTGCTCCCTTGGTCACCTGTGCTACCTCTAACACCACACTGACCACACTGTATTGTGAGTGTCCTTTGATGTGACCAGCTGCCCTGCCAGGCTGTGAGTGCCTCGTGGGCCAGGTCTGTGTATGATTCGTCTCCGAGCCGCCCTGGCCTGGCACAGAGCCGATGCTCAAATAAATATGTGTTGACTGCATGAATGAATGGCTGGACCGGGCCAGAGCGCTCTGGCCTCAGTTTGCGCATCTGTAAAATGAGACCAATATCGAGACTGGTCTAAGGGCTAGTGCAGCTCCGGAAGCTTCCCTTGAAGGTGCCCAGATGGTGCCGTCTCGGGAGAAGGCTGCCCAGGTTACCAGGAGGGCTCTATGTTAGTAGAAGCCAGTTCCCTGCGTTATGTGCAAGGCCACGTTCCTGGGTGTGGTGTGAGGTTGGGATTACAGACGGGGTTTTGAGAGCTCGATCTGACAGGGTCAGGGCCCTGGGGCCCATGTGGTCTAGTCTACTCCCAACAAGGGTGCTGGGGCCCCCAGAGGGCCTCACACAGGCCAGAGCCCCCGGGACCTCTCTTGGGGACCGCTTGGTGGACCTGAGCGCCTGGACGCCCGGCCTCACCCCTGCTGGCTTCCTCTGCACCTTCTGGCACAGTGCTTCCCCTCCCGACCTGGTCGGAGGAAGCCTGTGGGCCCAGCCCCAGGAGGTGAGACTGGAACCCCGACAGTGGTAGGTGGGTGAAGGTGCCCTTCGTTCCTCCCCCGGGGCCTAGAGGTGGCCAAGGGCAATAGGTACTGGGCTAGCCATGTCCTCTGGGCCCATCCAAGGAAAAGGACCCCCTGAGTTTCTCCCTCAGTACTTAGGAGCCTGTCTTCCTGCAGAGAAAACAACACGCCTATGCCCACTGCCTGGGGTAAACGCCCTGGAAAGGTCCGCTCTCCATAGCAGGAGGGGAATGGAATGGAGTTGGGCCAGCCCTCGCTTTGCCTCAGCTCCTCCTCAGTCCTTGAGCAGTCTGGAGCTGAGGGATCTTCCGATTTAGCAGAAGAGGAAGCTGAGGCTCAGGGGAGGAAGTGACAGGCTCAGGGAGGTGGGGATACTGAGCCCGTTCCTCTCCCCAGCCCAGGTGGGTCAAGGGAACTGGCGTCTGCAGTCTGTCCTGAGCCTCTGGGCAGAGCGCCCAGCCTCCAGGATGCCTCTGTGGCCGCAGGTTCCTTGTAGAGTGAGAGTCCCGCTCGCCTAGTTCTCTGCCCAAACCGAGCACTGGGCGGGGGGCCTCGATCGAACTGCACTCCCACCCTCCCTCCCCTTTCCAGTCCCATGTCTGGGCGGGGGAGGGGGCTCAGAATGTCCCGTGGCTCTCAGAACCCGTGTGCCTGGGCTCTGCCTCCAGCTGTGTGGCCAGACCCGCCCCTTGATGGTCTCTGCCCAGCTCCCTCCCACGGCCCCCCAAATGCCGCTGTTTCCTCTTGCCTCGTCCCTGGGCCTTCAGCCTTGCACTGCTCCCAGGGACCTGCCCTGCCTGGACCACTACCCCCCACCCTCTGCAGCTTCTCTTTGAGGCTCACCAGCCCCCTCTGGAGCTCTCCAACGGCCCCACAGCAGCCCCACAGCCCCTAGGCACCCCCACCAGCCCCCCAGTCTCCACCAGCACCCCCTACTCCATGCCCTGCGCTTCCTGCCATGGCTGGGCCTGGCCCCCACAGGACAGAACCTCCTCCGCTGTCCATCTAAAAGGCCCACAGGCTACCAAGGCTTAGCATTCCAGGAGCGTGACCTGGCATTGCCTGGAGGGGTCTGGAGGGGTCAGCTCCCTCTGGAAACTTCCAGCTGCCTTTACCATCATCTGACTTAGCAGCTACTTATCCACTGCTGAGCCTGAGTCTTCACATCGTCATTTCTTCAAATCCTCTTGAGTATGGCCCATTTCACAGATGAGAAAGGCAAGGTCACGACACAGAGCAGGGCCATAGTGGAGTCAGGACTCAAACCTGACTTCCACCTGCTCAACAAGCCCTGTCACCAAAGGCCTGGGCTGGCCTCCGAGCACTGGAAACCCAGGGTGGGAGGCCTGAGGTGAGTGGGAAGAGCCTGGACCCCCCCCCCCCCGCCCCCGGCCCTTCTCTGCTGTCGTTGCCTGTGGGTTAGTGCGCCCATCCTGACCTTCCCGAGCCACTTCCTCCTCCATAAAATGGGCTTTTCATGAGAGAGAAGGTGGCTCTCAGGACTGGCTGCCTAGATGAGTCACTTGGGCCAGCTGGATCTGCCTATGGGTTGGGACCCTGAAACTTCTCTTACGTCCCCTGGAAGACTCCAGTGTGCACAGGGATGGTGTCAACCCTGGGACTCAGGCAAGATGGATCGAATTGGAACCAAGCCCCTGCAGCCAGACCTCCTGGGGTCAGGTCCTACCTGACCTGTCACTGTTTGGGGGGGCTTGGGCCTCAATTTCCCCATCTGTAAGGAAGGACGGATGATAGGACCCACATCCTAAGATTGATGGGAGAATTAAGAGCATTCTGTATAGGTCGTACTTAGCATAGAGCCTGTCGCGACAGTGTTGCAGACCCGCCAGTAGTAATTGTCACTGGCGTCGGAATCTTTATGGCGGTAACCTCTAGGGAAGGAAGGGCTTTCCTGGGAGGCCAGGCAGTGCAGTTCCCAGAAGGGCCACACGGTGGCGCCCCGGCGCAGCGCTCCGGCCGGCGCGCCTGCGGGTGGCCGAGTGGGCGGTGCCTGCCCGCCCGGTCCCGCGGGGGAACCCGAGGCCCGGAGGGGGCGGGGCCGCGGCGAGGCAAGCCCGGCCTCCTGGGGGCGGGGTCGGGCCGGGAGGGCGCAAACCCCGGCGGGCCCAGGCGCGGATGGTTTGGAGCGTCCTCTGAGCCTTCGGGTGGAGGGGGGCAGGTGGGCGTCGCCATCCCCGTGTCACAGGTGGCGCCACCGAGGCACGGCGAGGCACGACAGCCGGGCGGGGGGGACGTTAGGGGGACTATCCCGCAGTGCCGCGATCGCTGGGTGGTTCCCCCTCACCTCTCCTGGCGGTGGGCTGGATCCGGCGGTGGGACGCTGGCCGGCCCAGAGGGGGCAGCTTTGGCAAGAAAAGCCCAGTGGCGGGGAAGCGCACTAGGAGGACGGGCAGGGGTGCAGGGGGCTGCCTCCCGCCTGGGAGGGCTGGGGGATGCCTCCTGACCCCTCAGGGCTGAGCTGCTGTAACACTGAACACGCTCTTGGCTGAACCGAAGCCACCTCCAGTGTCCTCTGCCCCAGGGCCCTGGAGGCTGGTGATGAGGGGTCCTCGGGGTGGCTTGTGGCCCAGCCTTCGCTGGGGGTCGGCCTTGGGAGCCTCCAGAACTTGGGCTGGGGGTGAGAAGCTGTCCCAGCTGTGGGAGGTGGGAGGTTTTCTTCTCTGCACTGCACCTGAGGACAGGAGTCTGGCTCTGGAGTCACCTAGTGACCCTGCTGGGCCTCAGGGGCAGCCGACGTGAGTGGGCGGAGGGCCACAATTAGCCACCCACCTGGGCAGGTTAATGGGGTGTGGTGTCCTTTATACTGGTCCAGGGTTTGCTATACTGGTCCAGTGTATGTGTGTATTTCCTGGGTGATCAGTGACAGGGAGGATGGCCACCTGGAGGGGGACCTCAGGGCAGGGGCAAGAGGGGGCTCAAGCCAGCGGCTCTTCCCACATTTCAGCCCCTCTGCGGGGATGTTGTTTTCCTCTGGGGCAAGAATCCTGCATCCTAAACAGGCTTCCTGATGAGCGTGTGATGCAAAGGCGGTTCTCACCCCCCTGGGATGGATGACCTAAATCCACATGTCTGCCCAGACCTCACCCCTGGGCTCCAGACAGCCTTGGGCATCTCTGTCTGCAAGTCTATAAATAGCCCTAGGGGGAGGGGGCAGACACTAGGGGTATTTCTGGCAAGTGGGGGGAGACTTACTACTGGAGGGCCATTTCTCTGAATCAGGCCTGGGGTGGGTACAGATGGAGTGAAGGCCCTTCCTTGGCCTGGAGCTTTGGAAACATTTGTGCCTCCCAGAACACGTCCCCCTTGAACTTCCTCCTTGCTTAGGGAACCCTGTGGTCACCCTCTGGATGTTGCCTACCTTGGGTAGTCCCTGCCAGCGGGCCAGACCCAGGGCCAGTGAGGAAGAGTGGTCACCACCAGCGGGAGGCAGCCTGAGTAGCTGGGGGCAAGTCTGCAGGTCCCTGAGGGGGCACCCCAGAACCCCCTGCCTTAGGCAAGGCTCTACAGCAGCCCCCACACTGCCATGCCCAAGTCCCAGGCCTACCCCGGAAGAGGCTCCATGCGCCTCAAGACAGGCCAGGAGGGGCGTGGGGGGCACTGGGGCCTTCCGTGCAGGAGCCTGGCCCCCCAGGTGGGATGTGGAGGGTCCCTGGGTCAGTGCTGGGCAGGCAAGGGCAAAGGACGAGCCTCCCCTCCCTGCTCCCTCTCTCTGGTCCCAGCTTCTCTGCCGGTCTCAGTTTTGGGGGGCAGCAGGGGATGACGACAGCAACTTTGGTGGGGCTCTTCTAACCCCAGCCCACGGGGAGAGCCCTTATCTAAGCCCCTTGCATGGCCTGGGACCCCAGGTGAGGAGGAGTCCAAGGTATTAGCCACAATGACACTGATGATGCCACCAGCTCACCACTGAGCGCCCAGTGCAGTCGGCCCTGAGCCCACTGTACTGTAACTCTGGCCCCGAGAGGTGGGACCTCACTCTCCCTGGGGGCCTCCCCCCTGCTGTGAGCCCTGGAGCCTGAGGAGGAGGCCAGGGCATCCCCGGCAGCCCCACGCCTCACCCCAAGTGACAGTGACTCCTCGGCCTCCACCCAGAAGTGAGGGTGTTGCTCAAAGGACCCAGGGGCTGCCCACGCCCTCACCCTAGGGACACCCAGTGCGTCTGGACGGGCCCCTGAGCTTCTCTCCTGGCTGGGAGGCTGGGAGGCTTATCCAAGGCCTCCCAGGTGGCCTTCAGCTTAGGGGGCCTGGGCAGTGTGGGAGCCCCTGGGTGTGGGAAAGCAGCTCCCAGAGATGCATGGGAGTGGTACACACGGGTGCCCACTTGTGTCTCTCCCTCCATCGATCTCTGTGTTTCTGTGGTCTCTCTGTCACCGTGTATCTGTCTCTCCCGTGTGGGTCTCTGTCCACGTCTGTGTGTCTCAGGCTACATGTATTGGGGGCTGTGGGCTGTGTCCTGAGCTGTAAGGAAGTGTCTGTTTTAACCTCAGGCAGTGGACAGGCCTGGGAAGTATCGTGAGGCCTGTTGGTGCCAGGCCCTTGCAGCACAGCACAGCCTCGTCCTTCCCACGACCCCTGGGAGGCTAGATGGCCTGCCCAAGGTCACAGGCCCAGGACGTGTGGTCCACCCAGTGTGGACATCCGCTGTCCTTCCTCGGGTCGTAGCCACCAAAGTCCCAGGGGAAGCTCCTTGTTCAAAAGTTTCCTCCCGGGACGCCTGGGGGGCTCAGTCGGCTGAGCCACCGACTTCGGCTCAGGTCATGATCTCACAGTCCGTGGGTTCGAGCCCCGCGCTGGGCTCTGTGCTGACAGCTCGGAGCCTGGAGCCTGCTTCAGATTCTGTCTCCTTTGCCCTTCCCCTGCTCATGCTCTGTCTCTCTCTTTCAAAAATAAATAAACATTAGAAAAAATCTTTCCTGCCTCTGTTATGGGGGGGACCCAAGGCCCAGGAAGACCGGGTCTCCAGCAGGGAGGAGTTACTGGGGCTCCTGAGACCTAGCTGGTATCTGTGCAAATGGGGAGTGAACAGGTGCCAGCGGGCGGGACGTGGGCCTCCTCCCTGGCCCCACCAGGCTGGGGGGCCGCTCCTGCCTTTGGTGGGGCCGGCCCTGAAGCTCCTTTCCTGGGGCACCCTCCTTTCAGCAGCAGAGATGGCTGGCTGTGCAGTGTGGGGGCAGGTGGGGCGGGGGTGTAAGGCAGGGCCTGAAAGGGGCCCCGCTCAGAGCTGGACCCACTGATGCACAATAAATGTGCACCCCTTTTGCCCTGTTCCCCTTGAAGCAACCTGCACCCCTGCAGACTTCAGAGGCCCCATGAGCAGCCCGCCTGCGCCTCTCACCGGATCACCCACCACTGTCCCTTCCCACAGCGCCCCGACCACTTTGCCAGCCCTGTTTTCTGAGCTGCACCTGACCCGCCTCCTGCCTGGGCTGCCGGCTCACCCTCCAGGCGTCTGTCTGCATGACACTGCTCAAAGAGGTCCCCCTTGACCCTCATGCTTGCCCTGGCCACCCTGGCCCGCCTTTCCTGCACTCCCCCGCCCCCCTTGAACCTGTGCTCACATCTCGCTCAGGCAGTTGAACAAAGAGACAGACACTTGCTGTGAGCCCCAGGGGCTGGCCAGCACCATGCCAGGGACACAGACAGCTGGCTTCGAGGTCAGAGATACAGGACGTGCTCTCAGGAGCCAGAGGGCACACCCACATGTGTACACACCCCCCACAGGCGCATACACGCTCTTACACACGTACACAAGCTCACGGGGGCACATGCATGCCCCACGTGTTTACGCTCCCCTGCACGTGCACATACGTGCTCACCCAGGAATACGTGCACACTCATCCACACTCCCCTACGCTCTTCTACACCCCCCTACGCTCTTCCACACCCCCCTACACACACGTATGTGCTCCCATGCACATAGGTGCACACACACACGCTCACTTGTACCAACCCACACCTGTGATGCGCTCGCACATTCTCACATGCACACACTTTCCCCGCACACGTACCCACCACCATGCATGCCTGTGTGCACCCATGTGCATTGTCACACGCGTTTGCACACGTATGCAGCGGCCCAGAGCTGCTGCAGGGACCTCGGAGCAGAGAAACCAAGTTGTTTTTTTCCCCCAACACGTGTTCCCACCATAGAAAACAACAGGAAGGTACTTGGGGCCGGGGACAGGAAGGGGAGGTGGCCTGCACACAGGAGGTCGGCTCTGGCGGCTGGACACTGGGAGGCCTGTTTGGGTGGGACCCCGGGGCGGACGCACTGACGGCTGCGGGAGCAGGGGTGGGGGGGCAGGCGGACGGCCCCTCCGAGGCTTCTGGGCCCTGGTGCTCAGCCTCTCCATAGTATCCCATTTTGGGATGAGAAACCGAGGCGAGGGTCAGCTTGTCCCAGTCGCCGAGGGCGGCTGGCAGAGTGGCATCCAACCCAGGCCCTGTGACACTGACAGGGTGCTCCTCCCGGCCCTGGTCCTGCAGTGCACCCGGCAGTGGCCGAGGTGAGGGGCTCTGTCTAGGGCGCCAGGTGGCTTGGGGGGGGGGGGCTCTTGCTGTAGCACCACTGTGTGTCCAGCACTGGGCACACCCGTGCCACCCTGGACCGGGCAACTGGCAGTCTCGAGGGGTGCCCTGAGGTGAGTTCGCGTGTGCTTCTCTGTCGACCCAGCTCATCCCAGGGAGCCCAGAGCAGGTGCTGCAGGAGACAAGACTCGAGCGTGGCCCCATGGGACCAGGCACGCCTCGCGGGTTCCCCCTGCCCCCAGCCTGGCCCAGGGCCAAGTACATAGGAGGTGCTCGTAAATGCTCTGCTGATGTGGAAATAGAGGCACAGAGAGGGGCCAGGACCTGCGCAAGGCCACACAGCAGAGCAGGTCTGACCCCGCCCAGGGTAGGGGGGGACAGCTGAGTGCTGAGTGGAGGGCTTGCAGGTGGGTTCCAGCGCCCCCCCCCCCGGCCCCGCCCCTCCCTGGGGATGTCGCTGCCACCTGCGGAGATTTGGTGGCCCTGTCTCCATCAGTCCTCAAACCCTGGCAGGTGAGACTCCTCCCACTTAGCAGGTGGGGAGCCCTGAGGCCCTCTCCTCTCCTCCCCTCTCCTTGCTGACTTGCATCAGCTTCTTGCCCACACCCGCCCAAGGCACCGGGCCGCTGCCTTTCCATTCCCAGAGAGCTCACCTGGAGTTAGGAGGGGGGAGGGAGGAGGGGAAATCCTGGGGAGGAAGGGGTGGGACTGTGAGGTGCCAGAGACAGTTCCTCTTGCTTTTTTTTTTTTGTCTTTTCTCACGTAAAAACCTCAGGAGGGACCCAGGATGGCCCCCAGTCCTGGTTTGCCTCTGATCGAGGGCTCCCAGGGTGCAGGTAGGACTTTCAGGGCTGAAGTAGGGAAACCAGCACAAGCTGGTCACCCTCGAGGGGCCCCCAAGCCATTGAATCTAACCCCAACTGATGCTTGAACTCCCTTCACTGTGTCCTCGTCCAGTGGCTGTCCAGCCCTGCTTACATCCCTCCAGTGACAGTGAGCTCACTATCATACAGCAGGAGGTGGGCAAAACCAGGGTCAGGCACTGGCCACCGTGAGGTCGGTTTGTGGAGCACACAGGGGAGCCTGGCCCACCTTCAGGGACAGCCAGACAAGGCTTCACAGGGGAGGAGATGGGGGGAGGACAGGGAATTCCTGACCAAGGGAACAGCACAGGCAAAGGCCCGGAGGCCTGGAACCACCGTATAGGGATTGAATTCCTTTGCTATCACCTCTGACAGTTTGTGTGACTGCAGCTGTCCCCCACCCATCTCCAAAAGGCAGTTCCTTCGGAAACATGGTGGCCTGGGCTCCCCTGTCTTCACTCCCCGGGTGTCTGAGCTGGGAAAGGCATCAGTGCCTTTGTTTCTTCTTCTTCTTCTTGAATGTTTTATGTTTGAGAGAAAGCAGAGTGGGGGAGGGGCAGAGAGAGAGGGACAGAGGATCCAAGGTGGGCTCTGTACTGAGAGCAGTGAGCAGCCCAATGAGGGGCTCAAACTCAGGAACTATGAGGTCATGACCTGAGCCAAAGTCAGACGCTCAACCGACTGAGCCACCCAGGCGCCCCAAGGCCTCAGTGCCTTTGAAGAGCTGCTGGGCCTCTGAATGCTGTTTCCTGCCCCTCGCATCTTTTGGAGGCTCATGGACCCTTAAGCACAGTGTCTGCCCCCTCTTCCAAGAAGCCTCCCCTGACTTCCCTAGCCTTGGATGCCACCCCTTCCACAAATGTCAACCACCTGTCCTCGGGATCATCATCACCTCCAGCCCTTGCCGGGGACACCTGCCACCCTCCAGTCCCAGTTGAGCTTTCCTGGTGCTCTTCTATGCACCTGCTGGTCTCTATTCCCGGAATGCCCTCTCTTCCCCTGAAAAAACCTTCTTATTCCTCAAAGGCATAACTCAAATGCCAGATCTTCCAGGAAGCCCTCCCGTATCTCTCCGATTGGGGTCGATCACCACCCTCTCTCCTTCTCTTTAAGCCACTTTACTCCTTCTAGGCCCTGCATGCAGAACTGGGTAGACCTGGAGCCCTGGGGGGCTCAGCGACGCCCAGCCCTGGCATGATGCCTCTGGGAACTGAGCCCAGAGCCTCCCACTTGCCTCCCTGCCCTAGTCTCTGGCCCAGGCCCTTGTGGGGACCCAAGAGAAGGACCAGCCTGCCTCTTAGGCAAGCACACAGCAAGTGTATACTAAGTGTTTGTTGAGATGTGTTCTCCCAACCGGTATTTCCTGAGGACCCCCTCTGTGCCCGACCCTGAGTCACATGGCTGCCCCCAGGGACCCAGGGCACCCCCAGCACACATGGAGCAGACGGCACCCCACAAGGTGCCCAAAAGCGGCTGCTCTTGGTCTGCCCAACGAAGGCAAGGGCCACGCCTTCCCATAGCCTTGGAGACAGATAGTCAGGCTCCAGAGTCCAGCTCTGGTCACACCCCAAACTGGCCGGGTGGCCTTGGGTGGGTCGTGGCCGCTCCAGAGAGCTAAGACGACAACCACGGACTCAGTGGGGGCATCCCTCCGTCGCCTCCTCCAGCGGCCGTAAAAGCCACTCACTGGCCGGGTGGAACCATTCCCAGGGAGAGGAGGCTGTGGGCGTTCTGGGGTCTCCAGGCCTGGGGCTGGGCTCTCGGGGACTGCCCGAGCACCCAGGGGTGCAGCAGCCTCGCAGGAAACATTCCGAGGCAGCCCGGGAGAGGCCCAGGGCAGGGGAGGGCAGTGCCCAGATTTATCCACCAATCCCGAGGGCTCCTGGCTCTGGAGCGCGTTCTTATCTGCCCAGCCCAGCATGGGGGGGCGGTGGGGGCAGCCGGGCCGGCTGGGGCAGGACGCTGCCTGGGGACTGGACGCAGAGCAGGCCCGGCAGCCCCAAGCCCCACCAGGTGGGTGACAGCCACTGACGGCTCTGAGCGTCCCCGCAGGCTGGTGGCCGGCTGCCCGCCCGTCTCCTGCACCATGTCGGACGGCGAGGGCCCCTCGGCCGGTGAGTGGCAGTGCTATATTTACCCACCGCGTCTCCGGTTGCAGAGCCAAAGCTCCTGGTCGCTGAGGGCACCGGGCGCCCCCACCCCAGGCTGCAGGCAGCTGTGGGGCTGGACCCCCTTCCTCCCAGCCTGATGCCTGATGGGGGGGGGGGGGGGGGGGGGGGCCGTGCTCCTGGAAGGGGAACTGGACTTTCAAAGCTAAGTTCTGCTGCACCCCCTGCCTTCCCGATGGGGCTAGAGCAGGGGGCTGTGGCTGCTGCAAACCCCTCCCACCGCCAGCGGGGGGTGCGGAGCTCACCCCCACAGTGCGGCAGGGTCTGGACTGGGCCCCTCAGTGGGCTCAGGGTGCCATGGGCCCCCACGGCCGCATGCAAACGAGTGTGTGTGAACACTGGTCCGGGGTGGGGGAGCCTACAGTTGCCATCTGATTCCCCAAAGGTCTGAGACCTCCGGGAAGTTCTGAGCCCCTGGCCTGCCTGCACAAGGCAGGCTCCCCCGCGGGTCCCCAAATCCTCTAGGTTGGAAACGGCCAGGGACGCAAAGGCAGAGGGGTGCTCGGATACTGGGGTCTGCTCACGTGCCCCCTGTCCTCCCCGGGGCAAGGGGTTTGGTGAGGACTGGCTGCCTGTGCCCCTGCCTGGCCACCCTTGGCTCCTTCCGGTTGAAGACGAGCTCTGGGGTGGACATGTCTGAGGCTCAGGACCCCTAAGTGAAAAAAGGGACAGTGGTAATAGTTCCTCACCCACAGGTGGTTGGGAAGGTCCACTGTGCCGGCGGGTGAAAGCCTATCTGTTGGTGCCGGGTGTGCAGTGAGGACTTGGTGGTGTCTTCGTGGAAGCAGCAGGTGGAGGGTCCTGGGCAGGAGCCCAGAGGCTCAGGAGCCCGTGTATCCCGGTCTGGCCCCTCCAGCTGCGGCTTGTTGCCTAAGACACGGCACGGCAGTGGCCCGTGGATCCCTTATCTGCCAAGCACCACCGTGGAGAATCCTGGGCACGTCTGGCTGTCCTGGGGTCCTGGGGGAGATTGTGAGTGACGGCAGTGTGCCCCCTCCCCTCCCCCGCATGGTGTCTGAGGGACCATCCCGGCGCCTGGACCTGGCCAAGTCGGAATTGGAACTCTGCGTGTGTGTGTGTGTGTGTGTGTGTGTGTGTGTGTTGGGGAGGGGGACACCGACAAAAATGGCCTGACCTCACCCTCTTCCGCCAGGCGTCAGTGGTGCTGGCTGCCAGGAATTGTCCGCCGAGGAGCCAGTATGGGGGGGGCGGGGGGATGTGTGCAGCAGACAGGCCCTTTCTGGCTGGCTCTGCCCACACCTGACACGAACCCGGAATAGCTCTCTCCCGCCACCAGGGACACGGCCCTGCTTTTAGCAGCTTGTAAAACCACCCGCATGTAGATGGGTATTTCAGGAAGGGCCAGAACAATATTTAGCCCAACAGGGCGATGGAATGGGAGCCATGTGCATGTGTGTGTGTGTGTGTGTGTGTGTGTCCAGGAGGCTGGGAGGAGACACGGCCTTTACTGCCCCTTCGCTGTGTAGGAGACGGTCAGCTGGGTTGGGGGCTGGCAGGTACCACCCTAGCTGGGAAGGTCACCTCTGGCAAGCTCAGGACTTGGCCTCCTGCCTGTAAAATACCATGGGATGCTTTCGGGTCTCTGCCGGGCTGGACTCGCAGTGCAATCTGGTTGGCAGGAGTAAAGACAGCACCTGGGGGCAAGGGTGCGTGTTTGTTTACTGGGGAGGGGTCTCCTGGAATGTGTCGTCTAAAGTGCCAGACTTTCTAGGATTCCAACCCCGCGGCAGTGAATGGGTCCGGGAGACAGCTGTGAAATATTTCTCCTCATTTGCACAAATGAATCCCCGGGCCTGGGAAAGTTCTCCGCTCTCCACCCACGACCTGTGTGACCTGTGTGACCTTGGGCAGATTATTCCGGATCACTGTGCTTCAGTTTCCTCATCTGTTAACAATGATAGGACATTAGCTCCTTAAGTTCCAACGAGGGGTAAGTGACTGGAGGCATGTAACCCAGTTAACATAACACCAGGCTTACTGTTAACAGGTGTAGCTGTTGTAACTACTATTCAACCAATAAATGAGCTGCAGCCAAAGAGGAACATGAAAGGAACACGGGGTCTCCTGTGTCTTGTGTCCTGGCCACTTTGGAGACATTGTTCGATCCCTGGAGGGGCATGCATGAACCCCACTGTATAGCTGGGGGAACTGAAGCTCAGAGAGGCAAACAGACTTGTCCAAGTTTGTCCCGTGGGTACATTACGGTAGAGTCAGGATTCACACCCAGACCAAGAGCCCCATCCAGGAAATCCCACCCTGCTCGCCCAAGGGTGGGGGCTGGGGGTCTTGTAGGCCATCTGCGCTCTCATCTGAACAGCAGCCCTTCCCACTTTGGAGATGGCTAGCCAGTTCTGCATTGTCTCCAATAATTTGGAGCCTGTTAAAAAAAAAAAATGTGGTGCCTTGTCACCGTGTCAGGAAAACTTCACAGATCAGGAGCACAGTGGCAGGCAGTCGGCTCCTGGGTTCATGGCCCTGTGCCTGGACAGGGGAGCCTGGAGGCTAAGGTTACCAGGAGTCAACACTGTATTTATAGCAGGAACCCGCCTGCACTGAGCTGCCAGCCTGCACAGCACGTCCAGGGAAGGGACTTCCCGTACAGTTGTCTGGATTCTAGGCCTGGCTCTGCCCCTTAGTGAAGCAGGGCACGGATGGGCCACTTCCCCATGGAGACTCCGTTTCCTCGTCTGCAAAATGGGGCCCTACCGTGTCCCTCTGGGGGGCTGGACAGAGGGGCCGGAAGGTGCCGGCTCCACACATCCTGGGTCTGTTGATTGTCTCTTCCTGCCTTTGACCTCGTGGTCTGTCCCCTCCCCTCTCGGCAGAACTCTGCAGGAAGAGAATCCAGCCTCTGTGCTGTCAGTCCCCACATGTTTGGGAAAGTCTCCAGCAAAGCAGTTTTACAGTTCCAAGCACCAAAGAATAGGCCATTGTATTCTCAGAGGAGCACTGAATGCGAGTGCATGGGAGCCCAGGGTTCGAATCCCTGCCCTACCACTCCCGGGGTCTGTGGCCTTGAGTGAGCCACTTAGCCCCTCTGAGCCTCAGTGGTGAGTCTCCTCACTGCTTTGGAGGGCGTGCGCGTGGGGAGGATTGACACCCCTAACCCAATTAAGTGCTCAGCCAACAGAGGGACTCTTTCTCCTGCTGTGCAACCTCCCACCGATGCCGTGCCCCCTCTGGGCCCAGCCTCCCTGTGTTTGTGCGGTGAGCAGCAGACGGGACCCCTGTCTTTATCACCTCCCTCAGAGCTCTGCGGGTCCTGGAGCTGTTCCAAGTGATTCGGCCGGGTTGGGGGGGGGGTGCGCAGCCGACAGCATCTCTCTGGGGTCCCCCAAGGGATCCCCAAGTATCTCTCTTTGCCTGGAAACAAGAAGGTTTTTCTGAGGGTGCAGGGCCTGACATTGGAGTGGGCCACCTGTATCTCACTCAGTTCCTCCCGGCGCCCCCAGAGCCCAGAGAGAGCCCCGCTTCCCTGTCCCTCCTTGTCCTGGCCTGGGTTTTACCAACCGACCTCAGGACCCGGGCCTGTGTCTACAAGGAGATTAAAGCAAAACATTTTCATTGTTCAGGACCTACTCTTGGAGAGGAAGTGTCTTCCCCCAGGAGAGGTGGCAGGCGTGGTCCCTGGGCCTTGTCAGCTCTCTAGGTGGCTCCCCTCCTGTGATGAGGGCTTCCCCCTTTCTAGGCGAGTAATGGGGTTCGGGTTTCATCTCTTGGGCAATAGGGAGTCAGTGAGAACTCCAGCCAGGAGGGTACCCGGATTGCTTCCATGTGTGGGGTGGAGGGACTAGAGAATCTAGAGGTCAAGAGGCCCAGGAGGAGGCTGGCAAGATGGTCCTGAGGGGAGAGGGTGAGGCTGATTCAGGAGGGGAAGGGCGGGGGGGCCGGGGGGGGGGGCCTGGCAACTGCAGAGTGTGGGAGCAGGGAGGCTGCAGGGAGGCCGTGGTCTGTGCTGGTGCCCCCATCGGGAAGGTCCACAGGACAGATGCTCGTCTCCGGAGGTTCGGGGGTGACCTGGCAGAGTCCCAGGGTTGGTCTGTAAAAACACATTGGCGGGGGGCACCTGGGGGGCTCAGTCAGTTAAGTGTCCGACTTCGGCCCTGGTCATGATCTTGCGGTTCATGAGTTTGAACCCGGCTTTGGATTCTCTGCTGTCAGCGCGGAGCCTGCTTTGGATCCTCTGTACCCCACTCTCTCTGCCTCTTCCCTGCTTGCTCTCTATCTCTCTTTCTCATCTGGCCTCAGGGCAGCTCTGCCTCCTCCGGGGCCCCTCCCCTGACTCTGCGGTTCCTTGGGGGCCCTGCACCCTTGGAGCGCCCACCCCCGACCGTCTGGTTGAACGGTTCCGGCCTGGACAAGTTGGGTGTCGGGGATAGATATGTCTGGGTGGCGTTCATTGCTGTGTGACCCGTAACAAGCCTCCTTTCCTTTTTGGCCTCCGAGGATCCTACAGGTGACGTGGCCCTGCCCACGTGTCCTGTGTCCCAACAGGAGGCAGGGCTCAGGCCCCAGCTCTGCACCGGCCCTCATCAGGCCCGAGCCCCTCCGAGCAGCAAACGAGTAAACTTTCACTCCTCTTGGTTCAGGTCCCTGCTCCAGAATCTGAAGTGTGTTGCAGGATTTTTTACCACAATACCCGGGGTTCGCTGTCTCACCGCTTCAACGAAGGAAAAGGGGGACACAAAATGAGCAGGAGGCAAAACTTAGAGTAGAAGATCTGGAAGGAAGAAAGCTGTCTTTACAGAGAAGGGACATTGGAAAGTGAACGCCAAGGACTATAGGGGAGGGTCCTTGTTTTATAAGGTTCTGGTCAGCGTCCCCTTCCCTTCCTTGTTCCTTCCCAGGTTCTACCCTTGCTGGCTTGAGAGCTGTAGGCACTGGGTTGTCCACTCCCCATTGGCTTGTTTCCATTGTGTAAGGGGTGGCCTAAGGCCATACTTAGGTCTTGGGTCACATTCCAGAGGGGAAACCTGAGGGGGGTAGGTGGGCTCTCTTCCATTCTTAAGAGGAACCTTACGCCTGAGAGGGCTTGCTGTGGTCCGACCCTCTTAGCATTGTTCCAAAATAGGTGTTTTTCCCCACTCAGGGACCTCAGGTCCAAATCTTTCCCTCTCTGCCTAGTGAATCCTAGTCTCCTCTCATCGTACCCTTCGGGGGCCTTAACGCTTATGACAAGAATATACAGGTTACAAGCTGTTGGGAATTCAACTTGGAAATGCAAGTTATCATGTCTGTTCTTTTAAGGGATTGGGTTCATTCTAAACAGGTTTTTTTTTTTTTAATGTTTGTTAATTTTTGAGAGAGGGAGACACAGAGTGCAAGTGGGGGAGGGGGAAGGAGAGAGGCTCCGAGCTGTCATCACAGAGCCCGACACGGGGCTCGAACCCACGAACTGTGAGATCACGACCTGAGCCGAAGTCAGACGCTTAACTGACTGAGCCACCCAGGGTTCATTCTAATTGAGCACTCTTGAGAGAGCAAGAGGGATTTTTTTAAAAACTTCATTATGCATTTAAAATAAAATGAAGCTGCTAGTGTTTGCAACGACTTAACTGTATTTTCTCGAATCTATGCAGTCAGAATAAAATACGAAAATCGATGGCTGAGACGGGTGAAAGGTACACATCGTCATCCACAGCTGCTGATTTCAAATCTTTATATTCATCAAAACAGATCCTTTGTTTTTTACCGACTGTGTCACTCAGGATGGGTCCAGTGTGCTCTGGAAAACGACAAATCACAGTGGCTTAAGGCAACAAAGGTGTACTTCTGGCTCATGCAAAGTCCTTTGCGGATCTGGGTAACTCTCAGGGTGGGTGACCTAGGCGGTGGCTCAGCCGAATGCCTCCATAGGGACCCACGTTTCCCCCTGTTATGAGGCAGGCAAAGAGAGAGACAGAGACGCCACACGGACGATTAAATGCTCCCATGCAAAAGTGGCCCCTGCTGCCACTGTTGGAATTTACTGGCTCAAGCAAGTCACATGACCACACCTAATGGCAAGAGGACGGAGTACGGCCCTCCACTCGTGAACCACTGTATCTGCCCCCCATTGACTTTTGTTCCCGGTTGACTTAAAAAAAAAAAAAAAGTCATCTATTTTTATTATGAAATGTTCGGAGCGTATCGTCTGAGCTGTGGTCTGGAAGCATCTGAAATGCAGATTATGAGTCGTTCCAACAGGCAGATCACAAAGCAAGGGGCAAGATTTTTCAAAACCTGTTCTTTCCCACAGAGTTAAATTTGCATTTAAAAGCATAAACACACATTTCTGAAAAATTTGGCCACACCACCAGCAAGGAAAGGCGTCACCGAGAGGAACATGAGCTGCTAATTGCCAAAAAGCTCTAGTGATTTATTATTTGCTAATGTGCCAAAGAGGGGTTAGGGCTGGATAGCTCCTGAGGCCGTCTAATCAACAAACTCAACGGATAAAGAGACGGGGTCTGAGATTAGAAAGAAATGATTACAGAGGGGAGCCTGGGTGGCTCAGTCAGTTAAGCGACCGACTCTTGATTTGGGCTCAGGTCATGATCTCATAGTTTGTGAGTTCGAGCCCCGCGCCGTGGTGATGGTACGGAGCCCGCTTGGGATTCTCTCTCTCCCTCTCTCTGTCTCTGCCCCTCCAGTGCTCACGCTCTCTCTCTCTCAAAATAAATAAAATAAACTTAAAAAAAATCTTTTTAAAAAGAAACGATCGTAGAAACGTATTGGAAAGTAAACTATGAGTCTGCGCTTCATCTCTCTGACACAGACACTGTTTCCTTGATCCCACGGCACCGCCACACAAAGGCTGTGCAGCCAGTTTAGCAAGAGGCTTCCCACTGGACTTGTGATAACAAATAACGACTTTAAGTACGAATTTACAGCCTACCGGAGGGCCGTGGCCACGAACGCCGTACGTCGTTTTGTGTAACGAGACGAGAGCTGGTTTTAAAATATCGTTTGCAAAGGCTGGAGGTTGTCTCTAAGCCCTTCTGTAAGGGGCGAGGGTGTTAGTCGAATGGCTAGAATAAAGCCGGAATGTGGGTTGGGGTCGGTGGAGTCCGTGCTGGGGATCAGATGCCCCTGCAGCCCTGGACCCCACGTTCCAACCTCTAAGCCAAACTGTCTGGAGAACTCTCTACCTAGTGTAAACACACCCTCTAGGGTTCCCGCCTCATTTGTTTCGGGCGGAAAAACATGTCAAAGCCCTGGCACTTGCAGAAGACAGAAGACATCCTTAGTGCTCCTCTCTGGAGGAGCCCGTGGTCTCAGTGGACCACCTGCCCTCGGCGGTGCTTATCCGGCGAGTCCTGCGTGCGTGGGTCCCGCCGCGTGAGGGAAGGGCTGGGGCCTCGGCCCGGGGAGGCCCCTGGGGGGCAGCTGACCGGAGGAGTTGTGCGCAGGTCCCCCGGAGCCCCACAGGGAGGCAAAAAGGGACCGGCCGGTGATACACAGGCTGCGGGCTCCACGCAGGGCCCTGGGGGCCCACTGGGCACCGTTCCTTTTGGTTGGGGGGTGACGGCTTTATTGAGGTGTAATTCACATACCACGCAGTGCACCCACCTCAAGGGTACAAGTCAGGGCATTTTGGTCTATTCACTGAGTTGTGCAACTATCCTCACAGTGAGTCTTAGAACTTTTTAATCGTCTTGAAAAGAAATCCCTGCCCATTAACCGCCCTTCTCAGCCCCTGGCGGCCACTGTTCTTTCTGTCTCTGTGGATTTCCCCGTTCTGGGCATTTCCTATAAATGGAACCACACAATACGTGGCCTTTGGTGACTGGCTCCTTTCGCTTCACATAACTTTTTTTTTTTTTTTTTTGATGTTTATTTTTGAGAGAGAGAGAGAGAGAATGAGTGGGGGAGAGGCAGAGAGAGAGGGAGACAGAATCCAAAGCAGGCTCCAGGCTCTGAGCCGTCAGCACAGAACCCGGTGCGGGGCTTGAACCCATGAACCGTGAGATCGTGACCTGAGCCGAAGTCAGACGCTCAACTGACTGAGCCACCCGGGCGCCCCCTCGTGACGTTTTTAGGTCCTTCCACATTGTGGTATTAGTGCTTCATTCCTCTTGTGGACAAATACTCTCCCCTTGTACGGAGAGACCACGTGTTATTTAACCAGCCATCAGCCTAAATGATGGACATTTAGGTTGTTTCTACTTTTCGGCGGTCATGACCAACACGGCTACAGACACTAGTGCCCGACTTCCTGTGTGAACCGATGTTTTCGTGGCTCTTGGGCGGCCACCTCGAGGTGACGTTGCTGGAGCCTAGGGTGGTTCCATGTTGAACCGAGGAGCCCCCGAACGGCTTCCCACAGTGGCTGCACCAGTGCACACCCCTGCAGCAGAGCAGGAGCGTTCCTGTTCTCCACATCCTTGCCACACCTGCTGTTGTCCCCTTGCCTCCAGCCATCCCAGTGGGTGTGAAGGGATCTCACTGCGGTTTTGACTTGCCTTTCCCTTGTCACTAATGACGTTGAGTGTCTCTCTGTGTCCTCATTGGCATCACCTCTCGCCTCGGAGACCTTAAGCCTCAATATCTTCATCTGTAAAAATGGGGACAGCAACAGAGCCTGCCTCACAGGCAGCGGTGAGGATTCAGTGAGATAGTTTGAGGGTCTTGGCGCGGGGGGGGCTGCTCAGACGTGTTTCCTCTGAGGGCTGGCGTGAGGGAGGGGACTCGGAGGAAGCTGGAAATCCGGAGATTTCTGCAAATTCCAAGCCCATTTAGAAAAGGACAGACCTCATCAGAGAACGTGCTGGCTGACACTGGCTGGGCCCTGGGGGATTCCTTCCCCAGCTGCCGGGCTGGGCAGGCCACGTGACCCGGCCGCATCCGCACAAACCCCGGGGAGAGGCAGATGAGGCAGGGGTCCAGCCCGCACGCTCCGGGAAGATAAGCCTGGCCCGTCATTCGGGTTTCTGGTGAGAGACACCTGCACGTTGTTCTTATCGTAAGTTATCTGGCCTCCTCCTTTTGACTATGCTCGAGGCTGGTCACGTTGCCCTTCCTGGACTCACAAGCTTCCGTCTGTCAATGGAGAGCTCTGGAAATAGGCCAGGAGCATCCTCCCGTGAGCTTGGGCGGGAGCCTGGGGCCTGGCCGAGGTGCCGATGGTCAGGCTGATTGTGTAGCTGGAACCTGAGCCAGGAGCCGAGCCAGGAGCCGGGCAGGAGGTGAGGGAACACGATCGGGTCATCACGAGTGGAAAACAAATCCACCTCCAGATAAGGCTCATCGGGCTGCCCCGCAGGGAAGCTTGCATGGTCTCTCTGGAGCCCAGCGGGAGAAACACACGGAGCCCGCCCTGACGGCCCTGCGTGTTCAGTTGAGCCTATCATCTGGGAAAGGTGGGTCTTTCCCCCAGGGGACCCCAGACTCTGGTGCAGGGTACGGGTGCTGCAGCGGGCAGGAATGCCAGGCTCTTTGCTTGCCCTGTCACTGTGCCCAGGGCCACTCGGGGCAGCAGGCAAGAGGCAGGCACGGGATAGTGGCTGGGGAATCAGTCAGAGAGAAGGACACAGGCCGTTGAGCTCTGCTACCTTTGCAAGGCAAAGAGTCTCTCTGGGCCTTTGTTTGCGCGTGTGTAAAATGAGGCCGATGATACCGTGTAGGATGGCCGCCAAGCATGAATGAAATAGCGCATGTGGTCAAGGGCAGGGTGGGGGGCGAGACCACGCCTTTCTCGTCTGCCGCCCATCAGGGAATGTTTGTTGAATGACTGCTGGACTGAATACCGTTGTTGCTGTTTCTCTGCGCCGAGTCACCTGGGACCACCACGTGCTGGGACCCCGAGGCATCTCTAGAGTGTAGACTGCACCACACGGTCTGAGACAGGACGGCCGTGTACCCAGCCCCAGTGAGCCCGGCAGCTTCCGGCTATCCCCCCAAGCCCTCCTGCTCTTGCCCTGTCCGGCTGTGGCGTGTGTTCGTTTCCTGGGGCGTAAAACAAAGGCAATTAATTGTCTCGGGGCGCCTAGGTGACTCAGTCAGTTAAGCGTCCAACTCTTGATTTTGGCTCAGGTCACGATCTCACGGTTGGTGAGTTCAAGCCCCGCACGGGGCTCCGTGCTGGCAGCAAGGAGCCTGCTTGGGATTCCCTCTCTCTCTCTCTCTCTCTCTCTGCCCCTCTCCTGCTCACTCTCTCTCTTTCAAAATAAATAAACGTTAAAAAAAAAAAAACCAGAAATTAATTTTCTCGCAGGCCGGGAGGCCCAAAGTCTGACACTAGGCTCACTGCGGTGAAAGCCCAGATGTCAGCAGGGCCGTGTTCTCACTGGGGGAGAGTCCGTCCCTGGCCTCTTCCAGCTTGGGGTCGTTCTCCTTGACTTGTGGCCGCATCCTTCCCATCCCTGCCTCTGGGGCCACATGGTCCCCCTTCTGTGCCTCAGATCTCTGTCTGCTTCTCTCTTATAAGTACTCTCACTTTGGCATTTAGGACCATCTGGATAATCCAGGATAGTCCTCCCCTCCCCCATCTCAGGATCCTTAATTTAATTACATCTGCAAAGACCCCCTCCCCATATATGGTAATGGTAACTTTCAAAGGATCCTGTGATTAGAGCCTGGTATCTTCAGCCCCGACACAGGATTCCCCAGAAGCTTGTGGCCTCCCAGGGCTCTGGCTGGGGACCCAGGGAGACAGTCTGAGGGTCTCAGACCCGCCCCGCCCCCACACACAGATTTCTCCTCTCTGGGCTCTCCAGGCTTTTCCTTTGAAACAGAAAAGGAAGTTTTTGGATTCAGAAACCCTTTTAATCTTTCTATGAAATGCAGGTACCAAGTCAGTTGTCTCCAAAAGGACTCAGGCTAAGCTGAGAGTCCTAGCAAGCCAGAGCCTCAGTTCGGGGGTGTGACCTCTGTCCAGAAAGGGACAGCCACTGAGGGTCTCACAGAATCTGGGGGTGGCCAGAGGAGACGTCACCCTGCCCAGACGCTGGTGCCTGGCCCAGAGAAGATGCCGGACAGGAATTAGTTCCCCCGCCTCCCGCCTTCCTCAGTTGCCCCATCTGTGAAACCAACTGGTCTAGAGCAGGTGTCTCTAGAGATGTTTCAGGTGAAGTTCTAGGGTCTGTGAAGGGGAATGAAAAAAGAAAAGAAAAGAAACTGTAAGTAATTGCTCACTTAACCGCTAATCACATCCTGAGTACCTGCTGTTGGCCAGGCCACTGCTGGGTCCTGGGGGCACAGAGGATGGTCTGTCACAGCTGGACAGAAAGACAAATTAGCAGATGGACAAGGAGAGGCCGGTGAACCATGTGCGAGGACTCGAGAGTTACAGGGATGGCTTCCCGGAGGAGGTGATCCCAAGCCAGGTCTTGAGGGACGAATGGGAGGTGACAAGGGAGAGAAGGGTCTTCCGGACCAGAGGGCGCATGGAAGGCACCGGGGCCCAGAAGAGCACGGCCATCCAGGGCCTGGGGAAGAGCCGAGGCTCAGGTGTGCTAGAGACAGCCTTGCAGGGGGGTCTTCCTATTACCAAGTGAGTCCTGCTGCTCAGACAGCACAGGAGCAGAGGCGACAGCAGTAGTCAGCCCATCAGTCCTTCAGCAAACACGTACGGAGCAGCTGCAAAGAAGGCGTGGTCCCTTTCCTCGAGGGGCTGACGCCCCAGCAACAGAATACACAACCAAACTGTGGTGATGAGGGTGAAAAGGATGGAGGGAGGACTATGACTCAGGGAAGAGAGGTGAACCCAAAGAGTGAGTCCTGGACGCATCTGGGGGAAGGTTGTTCCTGGCGGAAGGAGACAGCAGGTGCCACCACCCGGCAGTGGGAGTCCCTGGTGTTTCCAAAGAACACAAGCGGGGTCAGTTTGGGTGGGAGATGAGCTCCGAGGGGAGGCGGCAGAAAGCGCAGGACCCTTGCGCGGGCTGAGAGGGGACGCTGGTTTTGGCCCTGAGTGAGACGGGAGCCATGGAGGGTTTGGAGCAGAGGAGGGACGAGATCTCACGTGGGTTTTACAAGCAAGTGGCAGCAAGGAGGGATGGTAATTCCCAGAGGTTCTGAGCAGCAGAAGACAAGAGACGTCAAGCCCAAGGCCCTGGGGCCAGCCCGTGCGGGATCATCACGCGTGGCGTCCTGGGGGCAGCTCCTCCAGAGGCAGTGGTAATGGACCCCGCCAGCAGCCGGCTCTTGGTTCGCACGCGCTGGGACCTCGAGTTCTTTTGTCTTGAGACAGCGCCGAAGGCACAGCCCCCGAGAGGCATTTCTTGACCTTACCCAGGAAGATGCTTATCACCGGACTCCCAGACGTCAGGTCTTGAGACGACAACACACACGGGCACGTACTCATGTGGGTCTCGTACCCAACACCGGGGCTGCTAGATGGAACACAGGCGTGCAATTAGCTCCGAATTTCAGATCATCAGCGGACAATCTTTTAAGTGTCATCACCACCCAAATATTGCTCCTTATCGGCAGCTGAAGAGTCCCCCCAATGCCCAGGAACACCTGTGATGACAGTTCTGCTTTTGGGCTCGCAGGACTGAGGACGGAGCATCTCCCTGAACATCGTGGTTGGAGCCAGGAGGGTGGGGATCAAGGTCATAGACCTTCAGGCCTGGAGAAAGTGTCCTGGTCCCACCGAGGGGCAAGGCTGCCTGCTGAGGGCTGGGGAGGGGGGCATTCCCCGGGGAAGCAGTGCCTGCCTCAGGGCCGTCCCCGCTGGGCCTCCACAGCGCGAACCCAAACCGTCTTTGGCTGCCGGAAGGCGGCTTGCCGAGTGCCAAGGGCGACTGTCTCCTCTTTGTTTCCCACCCCTCCACTACGGAAGTGATTTATGGGGGCGCCCGGGTGGCTCAGTCGGTGAAGCATCTGACTCTCAATCTCGGCTCAGGTCACGATCTCATGGGTCACAACTTCGATCCCTGCATTGGGCTCTGAGCTGACAGCATGCAACCTGCTTGGGATTCTCTTCCCTCCCTCTCCTTCTGCCCTTCCCTTGCTCGTGCATGCTGACACGCACTCTCTCTCTCTCTCTCTTTCTCAAAATAAATAAAGAAACTTAAAAAAAAAAAAAAACCCAAAAAACAGAGGGGCACCTGGGTGGCTCAGTTAGTTGAGCATCCGACTTCGGCTCAGATCATGATCTCACAGATCATGAGTTCGAGCCCCGTGTCAGGCTCTGTGCTGTCAGCCTGTCAGTGTAGAGCCTGCTTCAGATTCTCCGTCCCCCGCTCTCTGCCCCTCCCCCAGTTACACTCTCCCCGCCCCCCAAATAAATAAGTATTAAAAAAAAGAAAGAAAAAGAAAGTGATTTACGGCCCGGAGTAAGCAGGGCGGCTGGGAGAGGAAGCACGATGGGGCCTGACTGCAGGAGGAATCTGCTGCTACCTTTCAAAACCACACATTGAAAAATACGTACGCTTTTTACACACAGATGTTTTTTAAAATAGAGACGCCTGAATAAGAAAACAAACCCTGAAACATGCGGATGAAGGAAGAAATTCTCCAGGAAACTGCACGAGCGGTCGTAAGCTCGAGGCCTCTGTGGGAGGCGCCCCCGCCAGGCCCCCATCTCGGCCCTGCGGCCCGGTCCCTGACACCTCAGCTGGTGGGACCTCTTGGGGATTTTTCTCCACCAGAGCTACATCTAAGGCCCTGGGCCCGGCACGCACTGCCTCCCTGGGGGGTCTGCCAGCCCCCACCCCCACACCCCAAGGGCAGCCGGGAGATAGAACTCTCTGCGGGCTCCGTGCCGTTTCTCACCTTGTGGTCCCCGGTCCTAGAGCACCTCGTTATCCCTAGCAAAGCCGGCCTTGCCTTCCACCCTCTCCTTTCCCGCCGGGGGCCCTCATCTCTCCACGTGTCCCTTCATCAGACGGTGACCGTGGTGAGGGCGGCACCCGTATGTCTGACTCATCTCTGTGCCCACCACACATAGTAGGTGCTCAACAAACAGCTTTGTTACTCCTCCGAGGCTGCTCGTCGCTGTTCCTCCGGCCGCCTCTATGACGGAGGCGCTGGGGTCGAGACCGGACTAAGGGCCTTTGGGCGCCCTCTCTGTTTTCTCTGTGCCCCCAACCGCGAGGTGTGGCCACTTTCTGGACAAGAAAGCTGGGCCCAGAGGGTGTGGATCATCACACGGCTAGCGCACGGAGTTGTGGGGATTCACCTGCAGGCTGCCGCCCCCATCCCGCGGCTGAGCCCCTCCCTGTCCCTGCCCTGAGTCACTGGGGCTCATGGACAAACCCCTTTCCTCTCTGGGCCTCAGTTTCCTGATGTGTGAAGTAGGGGAGGGGCTACTGTTGGTGATGTCTGAAGCCTCACTCCTGGGGGTGGGGGACACGAGACACCCCTTCTTGTGACATCCCTTTAACCCCGTGGCAGCCACGGTCACCATCAGCTTGGCGGGGTCTGAGGGGGAGAGGGGCACTTCTCAGCCTGGAATGTCGCCTCCCCCACCCCCTGCGTCCCCCAACAGTGGCCGTGTGAACTCTGGGTGAGGCCACGCCTCGACTCCCAGCCTGGCCTGCTCAGGGGTTGGGGTGGGGGGCTCCCCGTGCTGGAGGAGGAGGAAGGGTGAGGTGCAGGGGCTGCAGACTGACCTCCCGGGGCTCCCTTTGGTGGCCTCGCCTTTTTGTTTTCTTTTCAATTCCTGCGTGAGCCAATTATAAAGTTAGAGGTCCGGGTGTGGGCGGGCAGGGTTTGCACACAGGAATTCACTTTTTACGAGCCTTGTTTTGAGGACGGACGAGTCAGCTTTGCCATCCTGCACTGGCCAAGCCATCCACCAGCTGAGTGGTCTAAGCAAGCCTCAGGTTCCCCACCTCTAACGTGGGACTAGTAGCACCGGCCCCCGACCCCCAGGGAAGTGTTCCACGGACCCCACAGGGGAGCCGATGCCTCCCCTGCCCTCCCCACCCCTCGACAGACCCCTGCAGATGGCAGGCACCCGCCCCTCCAACCCACGCAGTGTTACAGGAGGGGACAGGTGGTCACAAGGAAAAGCTGTAAATCTAACCGGTTTTTTTTTTTTTTTTTTTTTTTTAATCTAGCCAGTTTTAATCCTGCTAATGGTTTATCTTCCTTTCATGAGAATGAGGTTCAGCTTCCGGCACAGGGCCAGGAATGACAGGCCTTTGTGTTCTTTTGGGAAATCAAGACGGAGCTCAGAAGGGGACGAGTCAGGTGTTGGCTCCTTATCTTTCCTGGCAAAGCTGGGACCTCTGGGCCAGGTCCCTGCTGGCAACCGAAGGGAGGCGTGAATAATAGAAGGGCTGGCACCGGGCTCCCTGCCACCGGGGCTGTGTCGGGAAGCCGAGGGAGGCAGCATGGGGATATACGGCCTCATACAGCAGAAGGACCCTGGAGGCCCCGAGGGGCTTTTGTCTGGGCTGGCCGGGCCCTGCTCTGAGACGCAAGGTATCTGTGCATCAGGGTCGCTGTGAAGGCCCTGGGTTTCCATCTCAGATTTCAAAGCTGTGTGTCCTTGGGCAAGACACCTAACCTCTCTGAGCCCTCATCTCTTATCTTTGACACCTCCCCTCATCTCTTGTGATGGTTTCTTTTTTACCCCCCCATTTTTCAAAAAAGCTTATTTACTTTGAGAGAGAGAGAGCAGGGGAGGGGCAGAGAGAGAGGAGGAGAGAGAGAGAATCCCAAACAGGCTCCGTGCTGTTAGCATGAAGCCTGACCAGGGGCCCGAAGCACCCAGGCGCCCCCACCTCTTGTGATGGTTTTAAGGGCTCCTGCAGAAGGGCTGCAGAGTGCCCAGCACATAGTAGGTGCTTCACAGTGGCAGCTACAGAAAAAAAACACTCAAGGGTGGTGCCACGTCCCCTCCTGAGAAACAGGGAGCTTCTCCTAGTCGCAAAAGCTTGTAGGACCCAATTCTAACTTGCACTGTTGCTGATTAGAGGCTCAATGCCCCTCTCTAGGGGACAGGGGTGGGGATACTGACGTGTGTCTATGGGTCAAGCAGGGGCTGCTGGGAGGAGGCAGGGGGCAGGAGCTAAGCCCCAGCCAAGAGTTGGCACAAGGAGGGGCTATTTCACAGATGAGAAAACTGAGGCTCAGAGAGCTCAAGTGACCTGCCCAGGTCACCAGCTGGCAAGCGACAGCCCCTCTCCCAGCCATCGTTGCCCTCAGCAAGGGGACAGCGTGTTGACCCTGGGACCACTTTCAGTGGAATGGAGCTTGGGAACAGAATTATCCTGGGCGAGGTCACCAGGGGCCAACAATCCGAGGGTCAGCGCCTGCTGGACCCCCGCAGCGTGCAGTGAGGACCCTTCCCTGTGCTGTTGGAGACGGCATTCCCTGATGGCATGGGGGGGGGGGGTGGCGCTGCTGATCACGGCCAATCACTGCTGATTTAGGGTGGGTCTCGGTGGGGGATGTCAGGCCAGGAACATGGGCAGGGGAGTGGTGCCCAGGAGCGGCAGGGTCCACGGTGTGACCCACGCTGATAAATTGGAGAGGTCACGGGGGTAGCACCCCCGGCCCTGCCCTGCTGATGCAGGGATGTGGGAGGGGAGGGCTGGCCATCAAGGCCACACCGTCCTGCTCCAACATGAGTCACTGCTTGGCTGGGGGCCCAGGCAGCCGAGGGAGGCCTCTGGCCGGGGTTCCCTGAGGTTAGCAGCCTTGGGGCTCATCTGTTCCTTGGTGTTCCTGGCAGGCTTCTGTTCCTTTAAGAACCTGAACTTGAGATAATAGGGTGGGTGGTGAGATGGCTTGAGCTCTGTGATGTTCTAAGCTTCTCCTTGAAGAAGCATGGCCTCACTTTTCAGTGCCCAGAACCCACGGCCAGGGGTTCTCAGACTCCGGTGTCGTTACAGCCGCCTGGGGTGGGGGTGCCGGCTGAAAGGGTGTGTTCCGAGCCCTCCCCGGGCCCCTGGAATCTGCATCTTGGGGCTCCCAGTGTGGCTCATGGGCCCCTGTCCCGGGCGCTTCTGGGCGAGATTCTCCACACCCCCCCATGTCCACTCGCTCCGGCCCTCACCCGCAGGTCCCCACACGGGCACCCACAGCACCCACACGGGCACGTGCACCTCGTCTCTATGGCTCAGCCTCCCCGGGCCGCGTGGGCTCTGGGACCCACACAGATGTGCAGACACACACACGCACTCGCGTCCACCCAGACCGAGCACAAAGTTCGCAGGGCCTGCAAAATGAACGTGCAGGCCCCCATTCAAGAATTATCTAGAATCCCCAGGTGGTGACAGCAGAACATTAAATCAAGCCTGTAGCCCTGTGCGACAGCACAGGTCACATGTCAAGAAGGCCAGCCCTCCGTACACTCAGGTCACACCGCCTGGGACCCTCATGGATGAGCTTGCCCCTAGCGCGGGCCTGTGCACGTGCACACACACACACACACACACACGCGCGCGCGTGTGTGCGCGCGCGCGCGCAGTCGCGCTCAGGGGCACAGGCGCTCCTCTGTGGCGAGGTTTTCAAGATGGCTTTTTATTGGGATGAGGACGTGTGCCGGCTAATGTTTAATAAGCAGACTCAAAGTTGAGTCATATGTGAGTTGCTTGTAAGCAAGAAATGCCAGATGGAGTACGAACTGAATCACCGCCTTGGGTTTCATGAGTAACATTTTAACTGGGTTGTGACTCGTTTGGGAAAACTCCGGGGCGCCCTCGCACGCCCACTCCACGTCTCAATTAGACCGGTTCTTACTGAACGCTTCTAACGCCACGAAGCGGGCGGAATAAAATGCAGACGTAAGGGGTTTTGTGAACAGATTCCTCCGCCAGGCAAACTGGGATGCGTGGGGCCCGTTCTTTCCAGGCCTGGAAATTGGAGACTCCCGGTCGTCAAGCACCTGCTATGTGCAGCCCCCGCTCTGCTCCGCGACGTCCCTTTATCTCTGTGAGCGCCGGTGGCATATTACCGCACAGGTGCACCGCGGAGGTGTCGTGGGTGCCGAGCCAGGCCACTGCAACGACGTGAATGTCACAATACAGCAAGACAAATGAGTTTTTTGGTTTCCAGGGCATATAAAAGTAACAGTTACGCTATGCTGTTATGTATGAGGGTGCGATAGCATCATGTCTAAGAAAACTATGTGCATCCCTTAATTAAAAAATACTTTGTTTCTAAAAAATGCTAGCCATCCTCCGAGCTTTCAGTGAGTGGTGATCGCCCAGCACAGATCACCGTAAGAAACATAAGAATAATGAAATATTGGGAGGCGCCTGGGTGGCTCAGTCCGTTGAGCATCCCACTCTTGATATCGGCTCAGGCGGTGAGATCGAGCCCCGGTGTTGGGCTCTGCACTGACAGGGTGGAGCCTGCTTGGGATTGATTCTCTCTCTCCCCCTCTCTCTGCCCCCGCCCCCAATCGTAAACACACACCTGTTCTCTCTCTCCCCCCAAATAAATAAATAAACATTAAAAAAAAGGATAACGGAATATTGGGAGAATTATCAAAGTGGGACACAGAGACATGAAGCGAGGAAATGCCGTTGGAAAAGTGCACCAATAAGGCTTGCTTGACACGGGATGGCCACAGACTTCTGACTCGTAAAAAGTCGGTATCTGTGAACAAAGTGTGCCTGTGTCTCGTCAGAGCCTAGGATCCACTGGCTGTAAGACGCAGGTTATCTTCTGGCCGGCCAAAAAAGAGAAAACACCACCACCATTCAAACCCGGCCACCAGCCGGTGCCGGGCGACCTCTCTCTGGGCTCAGAGCGGATGCAATGAGGGATTACCAACCCAGTCCACAGATGGGGAAGACTGAGACCCAGAAAGGGTCGTGACCAGCCAGCAGGGCGTTTTGGCTCTTGATCTTATGTGAACAGACACTCAGGAGGGTTTACTTCAGAGTCCCACCCAGCGTGCACGCAGGGGTGTCTTTCCTCGGGGTGAGGGGAGACCTGCCTCAGTTTCCCTGAAATGCTGCGGGTGCACCCCTACTTGCGCAGCCTTGGGGTTAAGGCGTTCCCACGGTAGAGGCTTCATTGTTTGCACCGCCCCCACATTAGACCAAAGGTAGGCACCGTTGGGAGCATTTTCTTCAAAGCAAGTTTTAGGAATTGTAAAGATTGTAGTAATTTTGGGGACTGGGGCCTGCCTTGAGCCCAACCCTCGGCTTCCCAGGCAATAATTCATTACGGGAGGATTTTTCACAGACAGCGACTGGCCTTGGAAGGCAATGAGCTCATGAATATGCATCGGCTCCTCCTCATAAATTATGCATGCGATTGGGAGGCTTCCTGGGGGAGGCCGAGGAGGGCGGGGGAGTGGTTAGTCCCGAGGAGGCTTGGTCTCTGAGCTCTGGCTGTACAGCTCCTCTCCAGCTTGCCCTCCCTCCCCATGACAATGAAATTGCGGGGCGCCACTCAGGCTCCATTAAATCACGGCACTCTGGTTTTCTAAGGATCTAGAGTTTACTAGGCTGTTGCTTCTCTAATGGCAATGCTGGCGGGTCCGGAGGGGTCAGAGCTGCGTGCACTCGCCTGGGTGATGTGCCTCGGGCACATAGATCTTGATAGCCTGACCTTACAGAGGCCCCAGCAGCTAAAAAGCTGCGGCAAAGACGTGTGATTTACATGCTGTTTAGATTTATTTACTTTTTTCAGTTTTCTTTTTTTAAATATAATTTACCATCAAATTGGCTTCCATACAAAACCCAGTGCTCATCCCAACAAGTGCCCTTCTCTATTCCCATCACCCATTTTCCCTTCTCCCCCTCACCCCCCCCCATCAACCCTCAGTTTGTTCTCTGTATTTAAGAGTCTCTTATGGTTTGCCTCCCTCTCTGTTTGAAACTATTTTTTCCCTGCCCCTCCCCCATGGTTGTCTGTTAAGTTTCTCAAGATCCATATATGAGTGAAAACATATGATATCTGTCCTTCCCTGACTGACCTATTTCACTCAGCGTAATACCTTCCAGTTCCATCCATGTTGCTGCAAATAGGCAGATTTCATTCTTTCTCATTGCCAAGTAGTATTCCATGGTATATATAAACCACATCTTCTTTATCCATTCATCCGTTGATGGACATTTAGGCTCTTTCCATAATTAGCTATTGTTGAAAGTGCTGCTATAAACATTGGGGTACAGGGGCGCCTGGGTGGCTCAGTTGGTTAAGCGTCCGACTTCAGCTCAGGTCACGATCTCACAGACCGTGAGTTCGAGCCCCGCGTCGGGCTCTGGGCTGACGGCTCAGAGCCTGGAGCCTGCTTCCAGTTCTGTGTCTCCCTCTCTGTCTGCCCCTCCCCCGTTCATGCTCTGTCTCTCTCTGTCTCAAAAATAAACGTAAAAAAAAAAAAACTTTTTTTAAATAAATAAACATTGGGGTACATGTGCCCCTATGAATCAGCACTCCAGGATCCCTTGGGTGAATTCCTAGCAGCGCTAATACTGGGTCATAGGGGGTAATTCTATTTTTAATTTTTTGAGGAACCTCCACAGTTTTCCAGAGCGGCTGCACCGGTTTGCATTCCCACCAACAGTGCAAGAGGGTTCCCGTTTCTCCACATCCTCACCAACATCTGTTGTTTCCCGAGTTGTTCATTTTAGCCACTCTGACTGGTGTGAGGTGATATCTCAGTGTGGCTTTGATTTGTATTTCCCTGATGATGAGTGACGTTGAGCGTCTTTTCATGTGTCTGTTGGCCATCCGGATGTCTTCTTTGGAAAAGTGTCTTTTCATGTCTTCTGCCCATTTCTTCACTGGATTATTTGTTTTTCGGGTGTGGAGTTTGGTGAGTTCTTTATAGATTTTGGATACTAGCCCTTTATCCGATATGTCACTTGCAAATATCTTTTCCTATTCTGTCGGTTGCCTTTTAGTTTTGTTGATTGTGTCCTTTGTGGTGCAGAAGCTTTTTATCTTCATGAGGTCCCAATAGTTCATTTTTGCTTTTAATTCCCTTGCCTTTGGAGATGTGTCGAGTAAGAAATTGCTGCGGCTGAGGTCAGTTTTTTTTCCTGCTTTCTCCTTGAGGGTTTTGCTGGTTTCCTGTCTCACTTTCGGGTCTTTCATCCATTTTGAGTTTATTTTTGTGTCTGGTGTAAGAAAGTGGTCTAGTTTCATTCTTTTGCATGTTGCTGTCCAGTTCTCCCAGCACCATTTGCTAAAGAGACTTTTTTCCATTGGATGCTCTTTCCTGCTTTGTCAAAGATCAGTTGGCCATACACCTGTGGGTCCAATTCTGGGTTCTCTATTCTGTTCCATTGGTCTATGTGTCTGTTTTCGGGCCAGTGCCACACTGTCTTGATGATTACAGCTTTGTAGTAGATTTCAAGGGCTCATATTCCTCCAAACTGCAGTGTGGTCAGGTCCAGGTGGCCCCAGCATCACGCAGCAAACACTGGGCCGAGAGTCAAGGTAGGACCCAGGTTGTAGTGGGAAGGGAAGGAGGGGGTGCTGCCTCCCCCAACACAGGTGTCTGGGGTGAACCTGCCCTCCCAGAGCCACGCTCAGCCCCCCAGATGCAGCTCAGTGCACACCGTGGACGCCTCGGCGGTTGGGGCTCAAGGTGAGCTCTGCCTGGTCTGTGTGGCCCCGGGGCCCCACCTCGCCCCGGGATCCGTCCCTCTTCTCGCCCAGCTGCTGCCACATGTGCCCACCTTCCCTGTGGCTTTCTGGAGGTTCTGCCACTTCCTGCGGGTCACACCTCAGCCAGCCTTCAGGGCAGCTCTGGGCCGGGAGGTCCCGTTTCTCTCTCCACAACCTTCTGTGACTGTTAGCTCCTTTTCAGCTATCCACAGCTACCAGGCGTGGGCACTTCAGACCCTTCCTTTCATCACAGTCCAGACCTCAGCCAGAGAGGGAAGGGCCTGTCCTGGTGGGCGGCTGGCAGGTGGCCCTGTGGGTTTGGAACACGCTCACCTAACACTGTCTCCAGCCCAGCAGTGCTGGGTGGAGCCCCGGCCGAGCCTCCCCCAGCCTCCCCTGCAGCCAGGCCAGAGGAAGCCGCCCCCAAATCACTGCGAGCTCTCATGGATCGACAGCTACAGGCCAAGGCTTGAACCATTCCACTTTTTGAAAAAGCAAACTTCCGAACGTGTGTAAGAAACAAAACCTCCACGGAAAGATATTACGTGGAGAACAAGAAAACACAAACCACCTACAGTCCCTTCACTTGGCAACCCTGGGGGCTGGCACAGTGGGATTCCATCCCCCCCCCCTCCGTCCCCACATGTTTTTGGGCAGAACTACCCTCGCAAGCCACCCATAGGAGAGCTTCTCCTGTTCCTTGCCCTTAGCATTATGTCATAAGCGATTCTCACACTGCCGCGTCATCTCCAAAATCACTGCTCTCAACGACTGCAGAACGTGGCACATGGGACCCTCCCCGTATGTTGGGCCTGACTGTGCAGGGTTTTAAAAAGTTCAAAGGAAATGACTTTCAGGCATCTATTAATTTAATTCTTATGTCATTTCACTAATGGAAGACAGCTCTCCACCCGTCCCTCCTCCACACGGCTAGCCTCCTCTAACAGGAAACACGCTTTTCTGCCCCGCCTCACCGTCGGGGCCTTGAAGACAGGATCGGAGCCCGCCCAACCCCCAGACGCATGCCGCCCGTCGCCAGTGCTAATCTTGTTCTCGTCAAGTAGGCACCTATTCTGGGCCAGACGGTCCCCACACGCTGGTGTCGCACGTCCCTCCTCAGACTGAGCAAACAGTATCTCACCCAGTCCTTGGCTTCAGTGGGTAAATGCAGAGCGGGGGTTCAAACTCTGCCCGAGAGTCACAGCACGACCAACGTCCTGCCTGGGGGAGCCACACACAAGCAGGGAGAGATCCAGCCTGAGGGGGTAACGCAGATGGAAACCGGTGGCCACTTAGAGAAAGCCTGTGCAGGCAGAATGAACTTCGTGACGGACCAGACGTGGGGATGGGGCCAGGAAAGGGACCCACCATCAGGTTGTGAGCCGGACCTTCGGCATCTTTGTCTGGAAGAGAGGGGCAAAAATGGCACCTGGGTCCCTGGGATTGTTTTTTTTGTTTTGTTTTGTTTATTTTGAGAGAGAGAGAGAGAGAGAGAGCACTTGAGCAAGGAGGGGCAAAGAAAGAGGGAGAGAATCCCAGGCAGGCTCTGTACTGTCACACAGAACCCAGAGCTCGAACCTACGAACTGCAAGATCATGACCTGAGCCGTAACCAAGAGTCGGACACTCAACCAACTGAGCCACCCAGGCGCTCCTGGATAATTTTTTTAATGTTTATTTATTTGTTTTTGAGAGAGTGTGTGCCCTTGGGTGTGGGGGAGGGGCAGAGAGAGAGACAGAGCGTGAGCTGGGGAGGGGCAGAGAGAAAGGGAGACTCGGAATCCGAAGCGGGCTCCAGGCTCCGAGCTGTCCGCACAGAGCCCGACACGGGGCTCGAACCCACGAACTGTGAGATCACGACCTGAGCCGAAGTCAGACGCTTAACCGACTGAGCCACCCAGGCGCCCCTGGACTGTTTCTAAGGGTCCTTTTTTTTTTTTTTTTAATTGATACTTAGTGTGCATGAAGCAAAGTAAGCAAGCCGTAAGTGCCCTGCTTAATGACTTTTCACAAAGTGAACACACACCTGTGTAAACCGGTACCCTGATCAAGAGACAGAATGTTATTGCATCTGACGTCCCCCTAAGATCTCCTCTGGGCACTACCCCAAAGGCAAGCACCGTCCAGATCCCCAAGGCTGTAGATTAGCTCTGCTTGGCTGACTGATAAATTGATGTAAGTTTATTTATTTTGAGAAAGAAAGAGAGAGAGAGAGAGAGTGAGCTAGAGTGGGGGAGGGGCAGAGAGCGAGGCAGAGAGAGAGAATCCCCAGCAGGTTCCTCACTACCAACGCAGAGCCCGACACGGGGCTCGAGCCCACGAACTGCGAGATTATGGCCTGCGCCGAAATCAAGAGTTGGACGGTGAAATGCCTGAGCCGCTCAGGTGCCCCTGGCTTTACTTATTTTAGACATTATATGTTTGTAAATACAAAGGCTGGGGAAAAGCAGGAGCAGCGGGCACCCACACACCTCGCTGGGGGACTTGCAACCTGGTGAGAGCATTTTGGAGAAGAGATTGCCTACCGAAGCTGAATTATACTCCCGGCAGGCCTGCGGGACGTAGGCGTGTGTGCATAGGCTGTGTGGGCGAGAAAACACCCCTACTACTCCCGCCATGTCCCCAGTGGACACGAACGCACGTATTTACTCAAGGACAGTGTTCCCAGCAGCGTGTTCATGAAAGCCTCAAACTGGAAACCGCCCACGTGTCTGTCAACATTAAAATTGATCTACAGATCAGGGCATTCGCGCTGTAGACCGGCCCTCGGCCGTAAGAAGGAACGGAGGACGCACGGCAGGATGGATCTCCGAAGCTGAGGGAGGCGGACCCACAGGAGCGCCCGCGGTGAGGACCCCTGGGCGGTGAGGACCCCTGGGCCCGTCGGGGGATAATTGAGCTCATAACGGGCAGCACTTGGGAAAGTGTCCGGCATCCACCGAGCACCCAGGGAGCTTGGCGGCTGTTCTCACTACTGTTCTCGTGCCTGGGGGTTTTCTCTAGATTCTCCACTAAGCTGTACCGGTGTTTTGATTGCTTTTAGCTTTTGCCATCCACGTTCCTTAACCTTTCTGAGCCTCAGCAGAGGGAGCCTGGGTAGGGATGGGGGCTGGCCGCTCAGGGCAGGGGGAGGGGGGGAACGCCTCTTCTGGCCCTTGGTGCGCATCCCCACACCCACTCTGCTGGGCGAGGGAGGGGCCAGGCCGGGGCCAGCCGGAGGCTTTGGCTCTGGGAGGTCACTGACCCATGGAGGCCCTCCCTGGAAGGCGGGGTTTGGGTATCAGGACTGCACTTTGCTTCTTGTTACAACTGCAGGCCGGCTCAGGGCCTTGAACACATCCTTGAGCGGGAGAGAGCTGGGGAGTGGGGGTACCGAGACCGGCCCAAATCCCACCCAGTCAGGGATTGGCAGTGAGACCTCCAGGGCTGTCTTTCGCCCCTCCCCCTCCCCTCTTGCTCTCCTTCCCCTCTCTCCCCCTCTTCCTCCTCCCCCTCCTTCCCCTCCCTCTCTCCCTCTCCCTGCTTCCCTTCCTTCTCTCCACAGTCCTGCACTTTTACAGACAATAAAGAGCAACTCAAAGAGGCCCCTGACCCGCCCAAGGTCACACGGACAGTAGGAGCCGGGGCCAGAGGGCAGCCCTGATTATCCCTGAGCTTTCCTAGCCACCACTAGGGCCAAGGGGAGGGTCTTCCCCACCTGGAGTCTCCTCTCCCCACCTGACACAAGCCCCGGGGTCTAAGCTCGCCACGTTGGGCCTTGTTCAGAAAACCTCACTGGTTCCCGCAGTGAGAAGCCTTTTCTCTTGGTCGCTTTCCCCAAGGAGCACAAAGCCCGGGCTGCCACCGCTGTGTGTCCACCCTAGACAGCTGGACAGCGAAAGCAGCTGTCCCTGCCCTCTGGGCCAGGTCTCGTGTGAGGCCCCTTACAGGGGAAGCCATGCTGTCCCCCACTCTACCCATTGGGAAGCCGGGTACTGAGGAGGGAAGAAGAACGGGAACCTGGTGTCGGGGGAAGAGGGGAGGTGAGATCTGAAGCGAGGCAGTCCAGCCGAGGCCCACACACTGCCGCCGGCTCCCCTGTGGGGTGGGACTCTGGGGGGGGGGGGGGGGGGGGGGGGGGGAAGGGGGTTCAGCTAGAAGCCTCATCTCTGTGAATGTCAACCCTAAGACATGCATCCGTGTTGCCCGTTAGCAAAGACACCACTGCGATCTGTATCTAAAGGCACCTGAGTACGGGTAGAAAGGGCCACGGCAGGTGGCTAGGCTGAGAGGCACCTTCTGCCTAATGAATAGTCCCCGCCACCCAAATGCACACCCACCACCCACGTGGGGCCATTGGGCGGGGGGGCTGGCCTGCTTTTCACTGTGCCTGAGAAAAGAGACGCCAGCAGCATGGCAGAGCGGGGTTGTCCAGACAAACGGAACCAGTGGGATACAGGCAGGGATCTTTAGGAGGACATTTCTTTTAGGAATCGGCCCACCTGCTGGTGGAGGCAGAGAAGTCCCCCAGGGAGCTGTCTGCAAGCTGGAGAACCGGGCCCAGTGCTCTAATTCAATCCCAGTCCAAAGGCCTGAGAACCTGGGGCCAATAAGCCAGGATCTGCATCCAAAAAGCTCCAGAACAAGGGGTGCAGGTATCCGAGGGCAGGAGAAGATGACGTCTCCGCTCAAAGAGCAAATCTGCCCGTCCTCCCGCTTTATGTTCCATTCAGGCCCTCAGTGGACTGGACGGTGCCCGCCCACCCCGGGGAGGACCATCTTTACTCAGGCTATAGACTCAAACGCACTTCCCGAGACACCCTCCCAGATGTACCCAGAAAGAACTTTTTACCAGCGATCTGGGCATCCCTTAGCCCAGCCCTGTTGACCCATGAAATTCACCATGACACCCACTAGGGTTGGGAAGGTGTCTGTGTGGAGAGTAAAGAGCCATACTACAAACAGCCATTGAGAGTGTCCCTCCCTTGGTTGAAAGAACTGACCCCTTTGGTCTCCCATCCAAGTACTAACCAGGCCCGACCCTGCTTAGCTTCCGAGATCAGCCGAGATCGGGCACGTTCAGGGTGGTACGGCCGTAGACAAGAACTGACCCCTTTGGGAAGAATAAGAACACTTCTAACAACACATTGGTCAAGGTCTGGCAATCGGGTTGAACGCAGCAATGGCTGATGCCTACTGTGTGCTCAGTTCCCACGAACAGCTGTAAGGTGGGATCCCCCAGAGCCACACTCCCAGGAGAAATGGGTGCAGAGAGGGGACAGCCGGGGTGCTGCTTGGTGGCTGATGGAGGAAAGAAGGAGAGAGGTCACCGCCTGTGCTCCAGTCCAGGTATATAGCAGAAGAAGCAGGATGGGCTACACAGAGCCACAGAGGTATGCGTGCTTGCGAAATACGCAAGGTGCTTACAGACCCTTGGCTTGGCCAGCAGTAGGTCTGTGTCGGTGTTCGGGGACGCCCAAGCTGCTGCCTTACCCGCTCCTCAACTGTTTTTTTTTTTTTTTTTTTTTATTGTGATAAAATACGTAGAACAGAAAATCTACCATGTCAAACCATTTTGAAGTGCACAGTTCAGGGGCCCTAAGCACATTCCCACTGTTGTGCAGCTGCCAACGGGTCAGCACCATCCGTCTCCACAACCCTTCATTTTGCAAAAACAGCAGCTTTATCTTCATTGAGCGTTAACTCTGTATCTCCCCTCCCCCAGCCCATGGAAACCTTCTACCTTCTGTCTCTATGAATCTGACAACTCTAGGGACAGCATGTAGTGAATCATACAGTATTTGTCTTTTTTGTGACTGGTTTATGTGACTATCTTTTGTGACTTCACTTAGTGTAATGTCCTCAAGTTTCATCCATGTTGTAGCAGGAATTGGAATTTCCTTACTTTTTTTTTTTTTCTTCTAGAGGAAGAAAGGTTTATTCTTCCCTGTAAGTACCAGAATTTCCTTACTTTGTTTTTAAAGTTTCTTATTTTAATTCCAATGTATTTATTTTAGTTTCAGGTGTACAATATAGAGATTCAACAATTCTATACATTACTCAGTGCTCATCACAAGTGCCCTCCTTAATCTCCATCCCCCCACCCTTGGTAACCACCTGTTTTTTCTCTATAGTAATGAGTCTGTTTCTTGGTTTGTCTCTGTCCCCTTCCTTCCTTCCTTCCTTCTTTCTTTCTTTCTTTCTTTCTTTCTTTCTTTCTTTCTTTCTCTTATTTGTTTTGTTTCTTAAAAATTGCACATATGAGTAAGATCATAGGGTGCTTACCTTTCGCCGACTGACTTAATTCACTTAGCATTATACATTCTAGCTCCCTCTGTGCCGTTGCAAATGGCAAGATTTCATTCTTTCTTCTGGCTGAGTAATAGTCCATCGCATATCTCTACCACATCTTCTTTATCCGGTCCTCAGTCGATGGACACTTGGGCTGTTTCCACCTGTTGGCTCTCATAAGGAATGCCGCTATGGACATAGGCATACAGATATCTGTTCCATCTCCTTCTTTCAACTGTTTTGAGTATACAGCCAGAAATGGAATGACTGGATCACATGGCAATTCTATGTGCAATTATCTAGAGGAACCGAATCAGTCTTTTTTATCACCCATTGATTGAGAATTTCAGGGAGACTTAGCAACAGCCGGATGAGGCGGTCATTAACGTCTACAATTATTTAATGCTTGATTAATAGCTTCATTATCCTAGACTTAAAAGCCGGGTGTGAACTCTTCACCATTGAAATTACACTGGACGACGTTAAACATCCACCCAGATCAACATCAATAATTTGTTCCACTTGGCACGGAAAAATGTTTAAAATTCAGTGAAGCCAGCAGATACCCACAGCCCTGTGTTGCCAAGCAGCAATCGTGCTCACAAATGGCCAAAGCCTTTTCTTATAAAGAGAGGAGGAGGCCAGTGCTTGCGTGGAGACAGCGGGTCTGTCGCTAATGGAGTGAGCTGGCCGTGGAGTTTCTACAGGAGGCAAAGTGCAATCTATCATGTTGGAGTGTTTACTCTGAACGTGAAGCGTGTCCACTGGGAATCACAGTTTTCCAAGGGCCTTGTGCTGGTTCTGCTGATTCATATTCCCACAATTCCTCCACCGCATAATATTTTCCCATTGCCATGGTGACCGTGTGAGGAGAAGGCATAGGGAGAAACTTCAGAGTTTCCTTCTTATTTCACAGAGCAGAGATTAGACTTCGGCTGAAGAGTGGGCTACATGGTTTCTATTTTAAAGAGAAGAAGTAGGTTCCACTGAGCCGAGTTTTCTCTGGCTGAGAGAGAGCAGGAGTCAGGGAATGAGAACAGCTGGGTGACTGTTCCTGATTCCAGTACTTTCGAGCTGGTTCTGGCACTTTCGAGCTGGTTCTGGCACTTTCTAGTTGTTGACCTTGGGTAGGACTCTTTCCTTCTCTGAGGCTTAGTTCCTTTCTCTATAAAATGAGACACAGAATGGCGGTTAGGGTTCTCCGTAGAATTGGTAAAGAAAATGCAAGACATTTACAAATTGTAACACTTTATTCAAAAAAAAAAAATCACAAAAAAATCCCTCAAATACAAAGCCCCTTAGTCCAGGTCAAGGTGCTGCTGCAGGTGGTTTTATGTGGTGCCACCGTGGGCTTCGTTCCTTCGGAGCACCCTGTTCACATACACAGTGTTGACCCTCTCAAGGACAGGAACTTTACTTTGTTATCCCAATCCCTCCATTTTGCAGAGCACACGAATTTCCTAGGGCAGCCCTCAAGAGATACTTGCATTGAGTTCAAACTTGGACCCAGCAAGTATTTGCCAAAGCTCAGACTGCATCAAGCTTTTGGGGTCACGGAGGCAAGTCAGGGGAGGGAGCTGAGTCACCCCACTTCTGAGACCTGCCTTTGATTTCACAGCAGCTTTCCCCCGGGGAGGGGGGGAAGGAGCATGCCTACATGTGAGGTGCACACTGAATAGAAAATTCAGCCTTATATCTGGAACCTTCAAAAGCAAAACCGTGTGTCCTAGAGTTGAGAAACTGGTGATCACAATGCCATGTGTTAAGTGAGCTTCTCAGAACTTCTCTGTTGGCAGAGGTGACCCAGAGAGGGGAAGGATTCATTCTGTGTGATGGGGTGGGATGGCAGAGAGTTTCATGGGGCAGCCGTCTGGGCCAGAGGGCAAGGACTAGAGTTGTCATGGAGGAAGAGAGTTCATGGGCGCGGGAAGAGCGGTACCCAAAGGCACACGGCAGCCTGCTATGCTCGAAGGAGCTACCGGTAACTCTACGTGGCTGGAGCATAGAAGAGGACGGAGGTGGGCAGTGTGGACACGCCAGGAATGTCCGCACACACGACAGCACTGGACTAATGGGCAGGAAGAGAATCTGTGCTCTGGTCACGTGTCCTACGGACCAGACAGCTGGTGGAAAGGGAAAACTTTGAGGTGTGCTTGAAACCCCCCCCCCCCAGTGCTGGTTGTGTCTTTTTTGTCCCCAGTTTGGGGCTCTAGGGTGACCCAGATGGCATTGGTTGGAGGTTCTGATGTGGAGTCAAGACAGCCAAGAGCTGCAGACCTGGCCCCTGTCGAGTGGGATCCCACCAGAAGATCCTTCTCTGGTCCTCCATTCTCTGCAGACTCCACTTTGCCAGCAACTTGCATGAGAAGCATAGAAAGGAGCAGCCGTAACCGTCTCTCCCGGCAGGTCAGCCCGGCAGGGATTTTGCAGCAGAGCTGAGGACTTCGGGGAACTGGGTGTGTCAGTGTGCACACAGCAAGGCCTGTTCTGCAGATGGCATCCTGGTCGCCTGTGGGGACACCTGACCCAGCGACAGAGACAGGGAAC
>NW_026059279.1:0-10710 GCF_023721935.1 Panthera uncia | reverse complement strand
TTTGTTTTATTTATTTATTTTTGAGGTAGAGAGAGAGAAAGTGCACACAAGCAGGGGAGGGGCAGAGAGAGAAAGAGAGAGAGAGAGAGAGAGAGAGAGAGAGAGAATTCCAAGCAGGCTCCATGCTGACAGCACAGAGCCCCACATAGGGCTCAAACTCACAAACCATGAGATCATGACCTGAGCCGAAATCAAGAATTGGATGCTTAACTGACTGAGCCACCCAGGCTCCCCTAAAATATTTCCTTTTAAAGGAAATTGAGAAATGTTAAATAAAATAAAGTTTAAATAGATTAAAGAAAAAGATGCATCCTATTATGCATATTAAGTAGTGATATGCAGGTATGGAAAATCGTCAAGAATTACAAGAATGATTGAAATTTGAGAATGCTGGAACAGATAACCTCAAGGTTGCTGTCAGCCCATAGATTCTGTAACTTCATCAATGGTCACTAAAAAGAGAATCATGAATTTATTTTCTCTCCATCTCCTTATTCTCCTTCTTCCACTTGGTGCCATATTTAGTGCTAGGTGTCTGTGGAGTGCTCATTTATTCCAAAAGTATCAGCACTATCTAGGTCATCTTTAGCAAGAGCAATTTACCTACTAAATTAGAAGCTGTCTTACCACACATTGACATTTCTCTTCTTAGAAATTAATATAATAATTTTATAAACAGATACAGTTTTTCAAAAAGTGTCAGAACAGTGAGAGAGATAAACCATAAATTCTCATTTCACCATAAATGTTCATGAAAAATATCATCTGCAGCTAATGGTCATAATAAACTTAAAATAACAGCCTAGACTTTTGGGCTGCATGGTTGTTTCACAAGTTGAGGTATAGGTTCTCTACTATTGCAGGACATGTGCATTATCAATGACATTGTGCTATTTGAACATTCGCAACTCAGAATAAAACCAAAAGAACAAGTTAAATTCCCAAACAAAAAAAAAATGTTATGATTGCCTTGCAAAGGAAATTTCAAATGTCCCTCAAAGAAAGCAACATACCAGGATTAGAATTATGTGAAGTGTGTGTGTGTGTGTGTGTGTACCCTTTGGGGTTTATTCAAACTCAGCTATGTTTGCTTAATTAGTGTGAATGGAACCCTTTAACACTTTGCTCACAAAGCTGTGAGTTTTCACCCATTTCAATATTTATTAAGTTTTTTGGTTTGTTTTTTAGAAAGGTAAATGTCTTTCTTTTGTTTTAGTTTATTTAATATTTTGAGAGAGAGCGAGAGAAAAAGAGAGGGAGTGTTCATAATTGGGGGAGAGGCAGAGAGAGATGGAGAGAGAGAATCCCAAGCAGGCTCTGCACTGAAAGTGTGGGGCTCCAACTCAAGAAATACGAGGTCATAACCTGAGCCAAAGTCAGACCCTTAGCCAACTGAGATATCCAGGCTCCCCAAGTTTTGTGTTTTTGCTAACTCTTTAGACACTACAAAGTAATGAAGTCATATTTTATGTGGATAGCACCTACATTTCCATTAATGTATTGAGTCTTAGACAACCTAAGAAGGTTAAGCAGAGCAGATATTACTGTCTGCACTATAGAGGAAATAAAGTTGAGAACTAGTAGGAGAGGCACATCTCATCCACATTGTACATTAATGACAGAGTAGATAGCATAATTACAGAACCAAGACATTTTGGCCTCTTAGGAAACTCTAGGTTCTATCTAGACCAGGTTGTCACTGAAAGTAGCAGTGACAAAGGGTCCTAGATAACGAGGCAAAGGTAGAGGTGGATGTCCTAAGTCCTTCTTTCAATGTTCAGATAGATGTATTTTGAAAGGCATGCATTGTCTCATACTTCTAAGCTATCCTGAGAGTTAAGCATCCTTGGAGGAAGCCATTGTGCTGCTCTAGTGTAAACTGGTAAAAGGAAACCATCTGAAGTTTGTTTATATAAACATAACCTTTGACCTATCTAGTCTGAGAATGCAACTGAATAAATCGTTACACATAATTTTTTTTTCTTCAGGTGAGTAAACCTCTAATTTTCACTTTCAAATACCATTTAACATGGCAATAAACTCCCTTTAAACATTGATAAAGGCAACAGAGTTAAGAACAATGTATTTTTAACTATTTTTCTGTCTTTGATTAATACATATTTCATATTAATAAAAACCAAAAGGGGGAGAAGACAAAGCCATAAATAGAGACTTAGGAATCATCAGTATAGAGGTAGTAATTGAAATCATAAAAGTAGGTGCGTTTACCCAACGTGAGTGGGCAGCTCTAGAAAAGCAATGGACCTTGGGTGTAACCTGGGAAAGAACGATATTTATGGGTTTGGCAGGGGGAGAGTTGTACCAAAAGGAAAACAAAAGCAAACATAGAGGCAGGAAAAAAACCAGGATAGCTATTGGGTTAAAAAAACTTAAGGGAACAAATTTTCAAAAGTGGTGGTGAACAGTGTCAAACATTTTAAAAAGGCCAAGAACAATGAAATGAGGACTTGAGAAAATATCACTTTATGTATTGATTGGGAAGTCACTAGTGACCATTAAAAGAATATTTTTATTAGTATGGGAATACCAGGTTTTAAGAGGGCTTGGAAGATAAGGATATGGTTGTGGTGGGTAAAGGTCATTTATAGGAAAAATTTGAGTGTGAAAGATTATAAAAGCAGAATTGTAACTTTGGTGAAAAATAATTATGCTATGTTAAATGATACCTTAAAAATCAAAACAGAATGGTAGGTGAGGCAATGGGGTTAATGTAGCTTATATCTGTTTATCTTTAAGTTATAAACAAAAATACCTACGTGTGTGTTTTTGCACTTGGTTTTAACATAGAGGAAAAGAAAAATGAGCTCATGGGCACTTTACTGTGTCATGGCACTATATATCTCAATATTTCTCCCCTCATTTTCCACTTACATTAAGTAGTGCCACCCACTCTGTTCCCTGACTATGGGAAAAATATTTTTATACTTCTTATGGTGTCATTTTTTTTTAATTCGTGGATGTTTCAGTTAGTTCGGTCACTTTTTAAAGAACCTCTATTAACCTCTGTTTCCAAGCTTCTGTGAAAACATGGGGCCCAGGGAAAGAAATAGACAAGTGCTGATGTGACTAATGAATAGTTCAGGAACACAAATAGTCATTTTCAGCTGTTTCCCAATATTTTAAATTTCTTTATTTTAAATGAAATTTATTGTCAAATTGGTTTCCATACAACACCCAGTGCTCCTCCCAACAGGGGGCCTCCTCAATACCCATCACCCACCCTCAACTCCCTCCCACCCCCCAACAGCCCTCAGTTTGTTCTCAGTTTTTAAGAGCCTCTTGTGTTTTGGCTCCCTCCCTCTCTAACCTTTTTTTTTCCTTCCCTTCCCCCATGGTCTTCTGTCCAATTTTTCAGGATCCACATAAGAGTGAAAACATATGGTATCTGTCTTTCTCTCTGTATTTCACTCAGCATAACACTCTCCAGTTCCATCCACATTGCTACAAAAGGCCATATTTCATTCTTTCTCATTGCCACATAGTATTCCATTGTGTATATAAACCACAATTTCTTTATCCATTCATCAGTTGATGGACATTTAGGCTCTTTCCATAATTTGGCTATTGTTGAAAGTGCTGCTATAAACATTGGGGGAACAAGTGCCCCTATGCATCAGCAGTCCTGTATCCCTTGGGTAAATTCCTAGCAGTGCTATTGCTGGGTCATAAGGTAGATCTATTTTTAATTTTTTGAGGAACCTTCACACTGTTGTCCAGAGTGGCTGCACCAGTTTCCATTCCCATTAACAGTGTAAGAGGGTTCCCGTTTCTCCACATCCTTGCCAGCATCTATAGTCTCCTTATTTGTTCATTATAGCCACTCTGGTGTGAGGTGGTATCTGAGGGTGGTTTTGACTTGTATTTCCCAGATGAGGATTGACGTTGAGCATCTTTTCATGTACCTTTTGGCAATCTGGATGTCTTCTTTAGAGAAGTGTCTATTCATGTCTCTGCCCACTTCTTCACTGGATTATTTGTTTTTTGGGTGTGGAGTTTTGTGAGCTCTTTAGATTTTGGATACTAGCCCTTTGTCTGATATGTCATTTGCAAATATCTTTTACCATTCCATTGGTTACCTTTTAGTTTTGTTGTTTCCTTTGTAGTGCAGAAGCTTTTTGTATTCATAAGGTCCCAATAGTTCATTTTGGCTTTTAATTCCCTTGCCTTTGGAGATGTGTCAAGTAAGAAATTGCTGGGGCTGAGGTCAGAGAGGTTTTTTTCCTGCCTTCTTCTCTAGGGATTTCATGGTTTCCTGTCTCACATTCAGGTCCTTTGTCCATTTGGAATTTATTTTTGTGAATGGTGTAAGAAAGTGGTCTAATTTCATTCTTCTGCATGTTGCTGTTCAGTTCTTCCAGCATCATTTTTAAAGAGACTGTCTTTATTCCATTGGATATTCTTCCCTGCTTTGTCCTAGATTAGTTGGCCATACTTTTGTGGGTCTAGTTCTGGAGTTTCTATTCTATTCCATTGGTCTAGGTGTCTGTTTTTGTGCCAATACCATGCTGTTTGGATGATTACAGCTTTGTAGTAGAGGCTAAAGTCTGGGATTGTGATGCCTCACACTTTGGTCTTCTTCAGAATTACTTTGGCTATTAGGGGCCTTTTGTGGTTCCATACAAATTTTAGGATTGCTTGTTCTAGCTTTGAGAAGAATGCTGGTGCAATTTTGATTGGGATTGCATTGAATGTGTAGATAGCTTTGGGAAGTATTGACATTTTAAAAATATTTATTCTTCCAATACATGACCACGGAATCTTTTTCTATTTCTTTATATCTTTCCTCAATTTCCTTCATAAGCTTTCTATAGTTTTCAGCATACAGATCTTTTACATCTCTGGTTAGGTTTATTCCTAGGTATTTTATGCCTCTTAGTGCAATTGGGAATGGAATCAGTTTCTTTATTTGCTTTCTGTTACTTCCTTGTTAGTGTACAAGAATCCAACTGACTTTTGTACATTGATTTTTTAAACTGCTACTTTGCTGAATTCATGTATAAGTTCTAGCAGACATTTGATGGAGTCTATTGTGTTTTTCATATATAATATCATGTCATCTGCAAAAAAGTGAAAGCTTGACTTCATCTTTGCCAATTTTGATGCCTTTGATTTCCTTTTGTTGTCTGATTGCAGATGCTAGAACTTCCAACACTATGTTAAACAACAGCAGTGAGAGTGGACATCCCTGGCGTATTCCTAATCTCAGGGGGAAAGCTCTCAGTTTTCCCCCATTGAGGATGATATTAACTGTGGGCTTTTCATAAATGTTTTTTTTTTTTTTTATGTTTAAGTATGTTTCTTCTATCCCAACTTTCTTGAGGGTTTTTATTAAGGAAGGATGCTGAATTTTGTCAAATGCTTTTTCTGCATCCGTTGACAGGATCATATGGTTCTTTTCTTTTCTTTTATTAATGTGATGTATCACATCGATTGGTTTGCGAAAGTTGAACCAGCACTGCAGCCCAGGAAGGAATCCCACTTGATCATGGTGAATCATTCTTTTTATATGCTGTTGAATTCGATTTGCTAGTATCCCGTTGAGAATTTTTGCATCCATATTCATCAGGGATATTGGCCTGTAGTTCTCTTTTTTTACTGGGTCTCTGTCTGGTTTAGGAATCAAAGTAATACTGGCTTCATAGAATGAGTCTGGAAGTTTTCCTTCCCTTTCTATTTCTTGGAATAGCTTGAGAAGGATAGGGATTATCTCTGCTTTAAATGTCTGGTAGAACTCCCCTGGGAAGCCATCTGGTCCTGGACTCTTATTTGTTGGGAGATTTTTGATAACCGATTCAATTTCTTCGCTGGTTATGGGTCTGTTCAAGTATTCTATCTCTTCCTGTTTGAGTTTTGGAAGCGTGAGGGTGCTTAGGAATTTGTCCATTTCTTCCAGGTTGTCCAGTTTGTTTGAATATAACTTTTATATTATTCCCTGATAATTGCTTATATTTCTGAGGAATTGGTTGTAATAATTCCATTTTCATTCAAAATTTTATCTGTTTAGGTCCTCTTCCTTTTCTTTTTGAGAAAGCTGGCTAGAGGTTTATCAATTTTGTTTATTTTTCCAAAAAAAACAGCTCTTGGTCTCATTGAACTGCTCTACAGATTCTTTTAGATCCTATATTGTTTATTTCTGCTCTGATATTTATTATTTCTCTTCTTCTGCTGGGTTTGGGGTGTTTTTTCTGTTCTGCTTCTATTTCCTTTAGGTGTGCTGTTAGATTTTGTATTTGGGATTTTTCTTGTTTCTTGAGATAGGCCTGGATTGCAATGTATTTTCCTCTCAGGACTGCCTTCGCTGCATCCCAAAGCGTTTGGATTGTTGTATTTTCATTTTCGTTTGTTTCCATGTATATTTTAATTTCTTCTCTAATTGCCTGGTTGACCCACTCATTCGTTAGTAGGGTGTTCTTTAACCTCCATGCTTTTGGAGGTTTTCCAGACTTTTTCCTGTGGTTGATTTCAAGCTTCATAGCATTGTGGTCTGAAAGTATGCATGGTATGATCTCAATTCTTTATACTTATGAAGGGCTGTTTTGTGACCCAGTATGTGATCTATCTTGGAGAATGTTCCATGTGCACTCGAGAAGAAAGTATATTCTGTTGCTTTGGGATGCAGAGTTCTAAATATATCTGTCAAGTCCATCTGATCCAATGTATCATTCAGGGCCCTTGTTTCTTTATTGACTGTGTGTCTAGATGATCTATCCATTTCTGTAAGTGGGGTGTTAAAGTCCCCTGCAATGACCACATTCTTATCAATAAGGTTGCTTATGTTTATGAGTAATTGTTTTATATATCTGGGGGCTCGGGTATTTGGCGCATAGACATTTATAATAGTTAGCTCTTCCTGGTGGATAGACCCTGTGATTATTATATAATGCCCTTCTTCATCTCTTGTTACAGCCTTTAATTTAAAGTCTAGTTTGTCTGATATAAGTATGGCTACTCCAGCTTTCTTTTGGCTTCCAGGAGCATGATAAATAGTTCTCCATCCCCTCACTCTCAATCTAAAGGTGTCCTCAGATCTAAAATGAGTCTCTTGTAGACAGCAAATAGATGGGTCTTGTTTTTTTATCCATTCTGATACCCTATGTCTTTTAGTTGGCGCATTTAATCCATTTACATTCAGTGTTATTATAGAAAGATATGGGTTTAGAGTCATTGTGATGTCTGTATGTTTTATGCTTGTAGTGATGTCTCTGGTACTTTGTCTCACAGGATCCCCCTTAGGATCTCTTGTAGGGCTGGTTTCGTGGTGACGAATTCCTTCAGTTTTTGTTTGTTTGGGAAGACCTTTATCTCTCCTTCTATTCTAAATGACAGACTTGCTGGATAAAGGATTCTCGGCTGCATATTTTTTCTGTTTAGCACACTGTAGATATCGTGCCAAGCCTTTCTGGCCTGCCAAGTTTCAAAGGAGAGATCAGTCACGACTCTCATAGGTCTCCCTTTATATGTGAGGGCACGTTTATCCCTTGCTGCTTTCAGAATTTTCTCTTTATCCTTGTATTTTGCCAGTTTCACTATGATATGTCGTGCAGAAGATCGATTCAAGTTACGTCTGAAGGGAGTTCTCTGTGCCTCTTGGATTTCAATGCCTTTTTCCTTCCCCAGTTCAGGGAAGTTCTCAGCTATTATTTCTTCAACTTCCCCTTCAGCACCTTTCCCTCTCTCCTCCTCATCTGGGATACCAATTTTGCGTATATTATTTCTTTTTAGTGTATCACTTAGTTCTCTAATTTTCCCCTCATACTCCTGGATTTTTTTATCTCTCTTTTTCTCAGCTTCCTCTTTTTCCATAACTTTATCTTCTAGTTCACCTATTCTCTCTTCTGCCTCTTCAATCCGAGCCGTCGTGGTTTCCATTTTGTTTTGCATTTCGTTTAAAGCGTTTTTCACAGAAGCACAGAGTTGGGTGTTTGCGGGGAGCGAGCAAGTTCCCTGGCAGGAACTGGTTCCCTTTGGGATTTTGGCTGGGGGATGGGCGGGGGAGATGGCGCTGGCGCCTTTGTTCCCCGCCAAGCTGAGCTCTGCCATCCGGGGGCTCAGCAGCTCTCCCTCCCTTTGTCCTCCAGCCTTCCCGCTTTCCGAGCAGAGCTGTTAACTTATGACCTCCCAGACGCTAAGTCGCGCTTGCTGTCGGAACACAGTCTGTCCGGCCCCTCCGCTTTTGCCAGCCAGACTCGGGGGCTCTGCTTGGCCGGCGAGCCGCCCCTCCGCCCCGGCTCCCTCCCGCCAGTCCGTGGAGCGCGCACCGCCTCGCCGCCCTTCCTACCCTCTTCCGTGGGCCTCTAGTCTGCGCTTGACTCCTGAGACTCCCTTCTGCTAATCCTCTGGCGGTTTTCTGGGTTCTTTAGGCAGGTGTAGGTGGAATCTAAGTGATCGGCCGGACGCGCTGTGAGCCCCGCGTCCTCCTACGCCGCCATCTTCCGAATCTTCCCCTAAAAAAACTTTTTAAATATAATTTGTTGTCAAATTGGCTTACATACAACACCCAGTACTCATCCCACCAAGTGCCCTCCTTAATGCCCATCGTCCATTTTCCCTCCCCCCATCCTGTCCACCCTCAGTTTGTTCTCTGTATTTGAGTTTCTTGTGGCTTGCCTCCCTCCCTCTCTGTTTGTAACTATTTTTCCCCTTCTCTTCCCCCATGGTCTTCTGTTAAGTTTCTCAAGATCTACATATGAGTGAAAACATATGATATCTGCCCTTCTCTGACTGACTTATTACACTCAGATTTATAGTTGAACTTGGTTTGCCTGATCTAGTTGGCTACTTTGCTGTGTCTTTTCATAGGTCCCCAAGATTTATGCAGCTGTTAGGAGATGTTATCAGTGTCTAACTTTCCTTTATGTCTGTAGAGATTGAGGTTTTAAACATACGAATCCATCTATATCAAGATTTTTTTCTGGTCCAACTCTGATGATGTCTTGTTCCAACTTACAGTTTCTCTCTATAACTCTTTGACTGTTACATTATAGCACCTCTTATAACTGGGATAAAGGTCTAAATATGCCAATAAATTTAGTAAGGAAAAGTTAAGCGACAACCTATGAAACCTCAAGTAATAGCTCTTCTTTCAAAGGGCCATTTAATGTGGTACTTGTATCCATGGAGTATAAAGAAAAAAAGTTACCTTTCTAAAGTACTGAAACATTCCTGTACCCAGGTCATTCTCATTTTTCCCACAGTCTTGCTGTGTGATCTCAGAGAGGAGTCAACCTTTCAGGATAAGTGAAGTTCTTTTCTAACATACTGTATGGATAAAAAGCAGATGTGCAACTGTACCTATTTGCCACAAGTGGCATACAAAATAATTTTAGGAGATTTATCAATAAGTTTTTAATTTTAATAAATAGTGAATAAATTATTGTTTATAATACTATTATTTTTGCAATTATTATCCCTTTATGTCAGATGTTACTTGCTTTCCAAATGTACAGTAATAAAATATTTACTTTTATTTTGTTGTTTGTTTTATTTATTTATTTTTGAGGTAGAGAGAGAGAAAGTGCACACAAGCAGGGGAGGGGCAGAGAGAGAAAGAGAGAGAGAGAGAGAGAGAGAGAGAGAGAGAATTCCAAGCAGGCTCCATGCTGACAGCACAGAGCCCCACATAGGGCTCAAACTCACAAACCATGAGATCATGACCTGAGCCGAAATCAAGAATTGGATGCTTAACTGACTGAGCCACCCAGGCTCCCCTAAAATATTTCCTTTTAAAGGAAATTGAGAAATGTTAAATAAAATAAAGTTTAAATAGATTAAAGAAAAAGATGCATCCTATTATGCATATTAAGTAGTGATATGCAGGTATGGAAAATCGTCAAGAATTACAAGAATGATTGAAATTTGAGAATGCTGGAACAGATAACCTCAAGGTTGCTGTCAGCCCATAGATTCTGTAACTTCATCAATGGTCACTAAAAAGAGAATCATGAATTTATTTTCTCTCCATCTCCTTATTCTCCTTCTTCCACTTGGTGCCATATTTAGTGCTAGGTGTCTGTGGAGTGCTCATTTATTCCAAAAGTATCAGCACTATCTAGGTCATCTTTAGCAAGAGCAATTTACCTACTAAATTAGAAGCTGTCTTACCACACATTGACATTTCTCTTCTTAGAAATTAATATAATAATTTTATAAACAGATACAGTTTTTCAAAAAGTGTCAGAACAGTGAGAGAGATAAACCATAAATTCTCATTTCACCATAAATGTTCATGAAAAATATCATCTGCAGCTAATGGTCATAATAAACTTAAAATAACAGCCTAGACTTTTGGGCTGCATGGTTGTTTCACAAGTTGAGGTATAGGTTCTCTACTATTGCAGGACATGTGCATTATCAATGACATTGTGCTATTTGAACATTCGCAACTCAGAATAAAACCAAAAGAACAAGTTAAATTCCCAAACAAAAAAAAAATGTTATGATTGCCTTGCAAAGGAAATTTCAAATGTCCCTCAAAGAAAGCAACATACCAGGATTAGAATTATGTGAAGTGTGTGTGTGTGTGTGTGTGTACCCTTTGGGGTTTATTCAAACTCAGCTATGTTTGCTTAATTAGTGTGAATGGAACCCTTTAACACTTTGCTCACAAAGCTGTGAGTTTTCACCCATTTCAATATTTATTAAGTTTTTTGGTTTGTTTTTTAGAAAGGTAAATGTCTTTCTTTTGTTTTA
>NW_026059278.1:0-10718 GCF_023721935.1 Panthera uncia | reverse complement strand
TTTCTATAGTTTTCAGCATACAGATCTTTTACATCTTTGGTTAGATTTATTCCTAGGTATTTTATGCTTCTTGGTGCAATTGTGAATGGGATCAGTTTCTTTATTTGTCTTTCTGTTGCTTCATTGTTAGTGTATAAGAATGCAACTGATTTCTGTACATTGATTTCGTATCCTGCAACTTTGCTGAATTCATGTATCAGTTCTAGCAGACTTTTGGTGGAGTCTATCGGATTTTCCATGTATAATATCATGTCATCTGCAAAAAGCGAAAGCTTGACTTCATCTTTGCCAATTTTGATGCCTTTGATTTCCTTTTGTTGTCTGATTGCTGATGCTAGAACTTCCAGCACTATGTTAAACAACAGCGGTGAGAGTGGGCATCCCTGTCGTGTTCCTGATCTCAGGGAAAAAGCTCTCAGTTTTTCCCCATTGAGGATGATGTTAGCTGTGGGCTTTTCATAAATGGCTTTTATGATCTTTAAGTATGTTCCTTCTATCCCGACTTTCTCAAGGGTTTTTATTAAGAAAGGGTGCTGGATTTTGTCAAAGGCCTTTTCTGCATCAATTGACAGGATCATATGGTTCTTCTCTTTTTTTTTGTTAATGTGATGTATCACGTTGATTGATTTGCGAATGTTGAACCAGCCCTGCATCCCAGGAATGAATCCCACTTGATCATGGTGAATAATTCTTTTTATATGCCGTTGAATTCGATTTGCTAGTATCTTGTTGAGAATTTTTGCATCCATATTCATCAGGGATATTGGCCTGTAGTTCTCTTCTTTTACTGGGTCTCTGTCTGGTTTAGGAATCAAAGTCATACTGGCTTCATAGAATGAGTCTGGAAGTTTTTCTTCCCTTTCTATTTCTTGGAATAGCTTGAGAAGGATAGGTATTATCTCTGCTTTAAACGTCTGGTAAAACTCCCCTGGGAAGCCATCTGGTCCTGGACTCTTATTTGTTGGGAGATTTTTGATGACTGATTCAATTTCTTCGCTGGTTATGGGTCTGTTCAAGCTTTCTATTTCCTCCTGATTGAGTTTTGGAAGCGTGTGGGTGTTTAGGAATTTGTCCATTTCTTCTAGGTTGTCCAATTTGTTGGCGTATAATTTTTCATAGTATTCCCTGATAATTGCTTGTATTTCTGAGGGATTGGTTGTAATCATTCCATTTTCATTCATGATTTTACCTATTTGGGTCATCTCCCTTTTCTTTTTGAGAAGCCTGGCTAGAGGTTTATCAATTTTGTTTATGTTTTCAAAAAACCAACTCTTGGTTTCGTTGATCTGCTCTACCGTTTTTTTAGATTCTATATTGTTTATTTCTGCTCTGATCTTTATTATTTCTCTTCTTCTGCTGGATTTAGGCTGTCTTTGTTGTTCTGCTTCTATTTCCTTTAGGTGTGCTGTTAGATTTTGTGTTTGGGATTTTTCTTGTTTCTTGAGATAGGCCTGGATTGCAATGTATTTTCCTCTCAGGACTGCTTTCGCTGCATCCCAAAGCGTTTGGATTGTTGTATTTTCATTTTCCTTTGTTTCCATATATTTTTTAATTTCTTCTCTAATTGCGTGGTTGACCCATTCATTCTTTAGTAGGGTGTTCTTTAACCTCCACCCTTTTGGAGGTTTTCCAGACTTTTTCCTGTGGTTGATTTCAAGCTTCATAGCATTGTGGTCTGAAAGTATGCATGGTATAATTTCAATTCTTGTAAACTTATGAAGGGCTGTTTTGTGACCCAGTATATGATCTATCTTGGAGAATGTTCCATGTGCACTCGAGAAGAAAGTATATTCTGTTGCTTTGGGATGCAGAGTTCTACATATATCTGTCAAGTCCATCTGATCCAATGTATCATTCAGGGCCCTTGTTTCTGTATTGACCGTGTGTCTAGATGATCTATCCATTTCTGTAAGTGGGGTGTTAAAGTCCCCTGCAATGACCACATTCTTATCAATAAGGTTGCTTATGTTTGTGAGTAATTGTTTTATATATTTGGGGGCTCCTGTATTCGGCGCATAGACATTTATAATTGTTAGCTCTTCCTGATGGATACACCCTGTAATTATTATATAATGCCCTTCTTCATCTCTTGTTACAGCCTTTAATTTAAAGTCTAGTTTGTCTGATACAAGTATGGCTACTCCAGCTTTCTTTTGACTTCCAGTGGCATGATAAATAGTTCTCCATCCCCTCACTCTCAATCTAAAGGTGTCCTCAGGTCTAAAATGAGTCTCTTGTAGACAGCAAATAGATGGGTCTTGTTTTTTTATCCATTCTGATACCCTATGTCTTTTGGTTGACGCATTTAGTCCGTTTACATTGTGTTATTATAGAAAGATATGGGTTTAGAGTCATTGTGATATCCGTAGGTTTCATGCTTGTAGCGATGTCTCTGGTACTTTGTCTCACAGGATCCCCCTTAGGATCTCTTATAGGGCTGGTTTCGTGGTGACGAATTCCTTCAGTTTTTGTTTGTTTGGGAAGACCTTTATCTCTCCTTCTATTCTGAATGACAGACTTGCTGGATAAAGGATTCTCAGCTGCATATTTTTTTCTGTTCATCACATTGAAGATCTCCTGCTATTCCTTTCTGGCCTGCCAAGTTTCAGTAGAGAGATCGGTCACGAGTCTTATAGGTCTTCCTTTATATGTTAGAGCACGTTTATCTCTAGCTGCTTTCAGAATTTTCTCTTTATCCTTGTATTTTGCCAGTTTCACTATGATATGTCGTGCAGAAGATCGATTCAAGTTATGTCTGAAGGGAGTTCTCTGTGCCTCTTGGATTTCAATGCCTTTTTCCTTCCCCTGATCCGGGAAGTTCTCAGCTATTATTTCTTCAAGTACACCTTCAGCACCTTTCCCTCTCTCTTCCTCCTCTGGAATACCAATTATGTGTATATTCTCTTTAGTGCATCACTTAGTTCTCTAATTTTCCCCTCATACTCCTGGATTTTTTTATCTCTCTTTTTCTCAGCTTCTTCTTTTTCCATAATTTTATCTTCTAGTTTACCTATTCTCTCCTCTGCCTCTTCAATCTGAGCCGTAGTTGCCTCCATTTTATTTTGCAGCTCGTTGATAGCCTCTTTTAGCTCTTCCTGGCTGTTCCTTAGTCCCTTGATCTCTGTAGCAAGAGATTCTCTGCTGTGCTTTATACTGTTTTCAAGCCCAGCGATTAATTTTATGACTATTATTCTAAATTCACTTTCTGTTATATTGTTTAAATCATTTTTGATCAGTTCGTTAGCTGTTGTTATTTCCTGACTTTTTTTGAGGGGAATTCTTCCGTTTCGTCATTTTGGATAGCCCCTGGAGTGGTGCAGGACTGCAGGGCACTTCACCTGTGCTGTCTTGAATAACTTGCGTTGGTGGACTGGCCGCAGTCAGACCTGATGTCTGCCCCCAGCCCACTGCTGGGGCCACAGTCAGTCTGGTGTGTGCCTTCTCTTCCCCTCTCCTAGGGGCGGAGAGGAGTGTGGGGTGGGGATGGCCTGTCTGAGCTACTTGCACACTGCTCGGCTTGTGGTGCTGGGGATCTGGCGTATTAGCCGAGGTAGATCGGCAAGGTGCTTGGGGGCGGGAGGGGCAGGCTCAGCTCGCTTTTCCTTTGGAGATCCGCTTCGGGAGGGGCCCCTCTTCCGTGGGCCTCTCGTCTGCGCTTGGCTCTGGAGACTCCGTTCTGCTAGTTTTCTGGCGGTTTTCTGGGTTATTTAGGCAGGTGTAGGTGGAATTTTGGCCACACAATTTTCAGTCTTCATAGCAGTGCTTGCTAGACATACTGTTTCTTGGTTTAAGCAGAGTCTGGCACAGCTGTTGTAAGTCTGTCTAAGTGAATTCTTCTCTGGTATTATCTTCCTAGGGGGTTCACCATTATTACAGTCTTCTCTCTCTGAGGAATTCTCCTCTCGTGGGCCTTACCCAAAACCCTGACACCGAGAAGGCCCTGCCAGCAGCCTCACGGAGTAGGAAGAGTATTTAATACAACATTTGAGGATGTAGACTTTTCAGTTGGATAACTCTGGGTTCAAATGTACCACTTACTAGTTTTGTAATTTTATTTCATTTACCTGCCAGTTGGAGATGAACATATATACTTCATTAGGTTGTTGTAAGGACTTAATGAGATGTAAAATGCTCATAATATAAATTTAACATAATATACATTTGAACATAGCTGTTGGTTTATGAACACTTATATTAATACTTAGCACACTATTGAACATTGTATTTAAGAATTATTTCTTGAGTTGAATTATAATTTTTTTCTCCCTTAACTATAAGATAGACTTGTAGATTCTTTAGTGGTGGAATGTTCCTGAACATTCCTCAAGACCATGAAAAAATATGGAGTCAAATAACTTATAGTCATGGGGACAAAAAACAAATTGGAGTTGCTCTTCAGCTCTAGGATGTTCTGAGTTGATGGAAACTTGGGTTAACAATGCTTAGATCAGACTTGTTAGATAAAGACAGAAATAGTTTATGAAAGCTATTTATTCTAGCTTAAACCTATATCTGCCTTATTACTAAATTTCAAGTCTACTATTAAAGTATTTTATACTTTGTCATTTTAGGAGTAGAGAATGAATGTGAGAAACAGGAAGAATAGCAGAATATTGGATTTAATATAATAATAGAACTCATGCAGTTTAGCAGAGAGAGGAATAAAAAGAATGTTAGCAGAGAGAGGAATAAAAAGAATGAGAGGAATAAAAAGAATCTAATTGTAAATTAGATTTTCAGCTGGTTCACACTTGTCATACAATGTAGAAGTGTTCACATAGATTCCTAAGTTCAGGAAGATGGCAAGCTGACTGCTTTTGCACTCACAACTGTTATATTTTCTTACACTCCAATAGTTATGAACCATTTTATATTAAAAATACAGAAGTGGCCACTGATGGAACTACTATTACTGTTACTAGTATTCACTCCTACCCTGTCAAATCAAAAGTGTGTTCAGTGTTTTGGGCGAAGAAAAACAGGGCAAGCCAGTGCAACATGGTGGTAGTTAGGCACATATACTGTGCAGAGAAGAGGGCTGGGGAAAGACCTTTTCATTCAGCATAAGTCTATATTTCATAACCTTTTCTTATTGTTTGAACCGAGGGGAAAAAAAGAACAATCCTAATTTTTAAAACAATTGGCAACATGAACCAGATGTTTCTCCTACTTCTCTTTAACATGGTTTACCTTAAAGGAATGTATGTTCTTGGGGTTCTTGGAGTCCCTCTCCCTCTTTTCCTCCCTCCTTCCCCCTCTCTCCCCTCCCTTTCCTTCTTCCCTGACAGGTGTGCACTCTCTCTGTCTAAAATAAAAAATAAATTAAAATTAAATTAAAAATAAGCTAAGATATTCTTGTATTCTATACACATTATATTTAGATTTATTTTCTGAGCAATATAGTAACAATTAATGAATACTTGTATGACAGTTAAATGATAGTGAATAGTTACTGCTACCGTAAAAAAACAATGCATTATGACACAAACTTGTGGCAATATGTGCAGCTGTTCTCAGAAGACATTCTTGAGTAGTATAGGGTTGTTACTGCTCTAAACTTATCAGTGATGACTAGTGAATATTTCAACTTGAGTATATAAATCCATACACTAGATTGCATTATCTCAGCACACAAAAAAAAATTTGTTAGGGAAATGTTCAGGTTTTCAATTTTCATTGGTTTTTAGAATTTCAAGGTCACTTTGATACTACTGTTTCTTACAGTATAGAACAAAGATTGAGATGAAGGCCTTTATCTTTTATTGCCCCTTATACTGACCCCGACTCTGTTTTTTAAAAACTGTTTTAAATGTTTTTATTTATTTTTGAGAGACAGACACAGAGCACCAGTGGGGGAGGGGCAGAGAGAGAGGGAGACACAGAATCCAAAGCAGGCTCCAGCTCTGAGCTGTCAGCACAGAGCTGGATGCAGGGCTCGAACTCATGAACCTCGAGATCGTGACCTGAGCCGAAGTCAGATGCTTACCCGACTGAGCCACCCAGGTGCCCTGACTCTCATAGTTTTAATAAGCTATGATTCATATATGTGAACTTAAATCACACTTCACTACCACCATTTTTCTGCTGTACCATTACAGAAATAACTTTTAGCGTTCCAAATAGACCATACTCTTTTACTTCTTCATACTGTTCACTCTACTGGAGATACCTGACTCCCAGGAGCTTCCTTGTTTTACTCCAGGTCTTACTTCCTTGACTAACTTCAAGATAGCTTGCAAACCACCTCTACTAGAAAGATTTTCTTAACCACCTGCCACCATCTGTGGGCTTTCTCCCCATTACCACTGTGGTTGGGGAGTTGCCTTGACTTTTGTTCCCATAGCACTTTGCACTTTCTGGTGTCATTCTTCAAAGCATATTGAATAACAAATTTTTGGATAATAGACTACATTTCACCATTTTTTAATTTTTTTTATTTTTCTAGCTTTATCAAGATATAAAATGGGGCGCCTGGGTGGCGCGGTCGGTTAAGCGTCCGACTTCAGCCAGGTCACGATCTCGCGGTCTGTGAGTTCGAGCCCCGCGTCAGGCTCTGGGCTGATGGCTCGGAGCCTGGAGCCTGTTTCGGATTCTGTGTCTCCCTCTCTCTCTGCCCCTCCCCCGTTCATGCTCTGTCTCTCTCTGTCCCAAAAATAAATAAAAAAAAAAAAAAAAAAAAAAAAAAGTTTAAAAAAAAAAAAGATATAATTGATATAATTAACATATGTTACTTTAAATGGGAAAAAAGTATAACCACTATATAACAATCCACTGAGAATATGTGCAAAACATAAAGCCTTTAAAAACTACTTTCTAAAAGCATACATAATGAACTCAGGGAGCATGTTTGTATGCAGTATGAGATGATAAATGCACAGTATCAGATGTAAATTTCATTATCTTTCTGAATTGCAAAGAACGTATGTTAAAATGTAAACAAACATGAAATAATACATTTAAGGTAAATAATACAAAGCACTTTTGAAATAGCAAAGTAAGGACCTCCAAAAATCTCCTCCATTAAATTAATATTCTGGCAAAAATTGTCGAGATCAACTTTTCAAGACCTTTGAAGTTTAACCCAAAGTTTGCCACAATCTGAGTAGCGCTAAAGAAAAATGAGTGAATTTTGGTAGGAACAATAAGCCTTGTGATGTTTTAACTTGTCTTATTCCTATAATCCTCTTCCAAGTTCCACAAGAGCCTTGAAAAACAACACCGTCAGAACCATAGAAGCTGTGAAAACCAGCAGTGTAACAGCTACTAGAAGAAGCAGAATGGGTTTGGAGCTCTCCAGGAAGTTCCATCCCAAAGTATTGTCACTATTTGACCTGACAGATCTCTGGAAAAGCCCTGTTCACAGGGCTTCTCTTGGTTTGTCCTGACTCAGAGCTCGCTCAGTAAGGAAATCTTCATTGTTGCGGAACTCACTGAATACAGTTAGAAGGAATTCTTTAATATTACGGCTACCTAAGGCAGTGACACAAGTTGAAGTCAACAAAAGACTGACCAGAATACATAAATGGAAAATCTGAGGAATGATGTCTATAGGAGACTTTGAAAATCTTGAATATATTCCTGTAAATCTAAAAGGCAATCTACACGTACAGACTTTTTGTAGGCCCCAGAAATACCTGAGCAGGTCTTAATATTTTGTCTGTTTGGACTTGATGCTTTGTACCAGCAGGAATTAAAGAAGACAGTAATAGAGAAATAAGGAACAAAAGAACTATGTGACCTAGTGAAAGCAAATGGGCAAATGGTGAATGTAAATCCTATCTTATTGGTAATTACATTAAATATAAGTAAATTAAACACTCCAATCAACAGAGATTTTCAGAATGGATAAACAAGCATAATCTCACCATACAATACCTACAGGAGATTTATTTTATTTTATTTTTGGCTTCTACAATAGAAATTCATTTTTTCACCGTTCTTGAAGCTGAACATTTGAGATCAAAGTTTTTTCAGATTTAGTTTCTTCTGAGATAATCTCTTCTTATACCTGGCCATCTTCATGTCCACATGTTCTGTGCCTGTCTATATCCTAATATCCTGTTATAAAGACACTAGTCACATTGATTAGTGTCCAAACATATGACGTTGCTTTACCTTCATTACCTCTTTAAAGCCCCTATCTTACAGGAGACCTACTTTAGATTCAAAGACGCAGATAGGTTAAAAGTAAAGAATGGAACTTTATATTTTGATGTAGTCTCAGAATTTTAATTTTGCTTTTGTTTCCTTTGCCAGAGGAAACTAGAAAAAAATGTTTCTGTAGCTAATGTTGAGGAAATTACTGCCTATGTTTTCTTTTAAGAGTTTTAAGATTTGGGGTTACTCAGGTGGCTCAGTCAGTTGAGTGTCGGCCTCTTGACTTCAGCTCAGGTCATGATTCCAGGGAAGTGGGATCAAACCCCGTATGGGCCTCTGCCTTGAGCATGGAGCCTGCTTGGGTTTCTTTCTCTCTCTCTCTCTCTCTCTCAAATAAAAATTAAAAATTAAAAAAAAATGTTTTGTGGTTTCAGGTATTACATTTAGGTCTTTAATCTATTTCAAGTTTATTTTGTGTATTGTGTAAGAAAATGGTCCAGTTCCATTCTTTTGAATGTAACAGTTTTCATAAAATTATCTGTTAAAGACACTATCTTTTTCCCATTTCTTATTCTTGCCTCCTTTGTCGAGATTAATTGACCATATAATCATAGTTTTTATTTCTGGGCTCTCTATTCTGTTCCATTGATCTATGTCTGTTTTTGTGCCACTACAATACTGTTTTGATTACTACAGCTTCGTAATATAACTTTAAGTCTGGAATTGTGATACCTCCAGTTTTGTTCTTTTTCAAGATTGCTTTGGCTCTTTGAGGTATTTTGTGGTTCCATACAAGTTTTAGGATTATTTGTTACCATTCTGTGAAAAATCTTGTGAGTTTTTGGTTGGTACTACACCAAAGTAAGAAGGTTCTACACAGTGAAGGAAACCATAGACAAAATAAAAATAGCCTACTGAATGGTAGAAGATATTTACAAATGATATATTTGATAAGGGGTTAATATCCAAAATACATACAGAATTTATACAACTCAACACCAAAAAACCCAAATAATCTAGTTTTTAAAATGGGCAGAAGAGGGGTACCTGGGTGGCTGAGTCAGTACAGCATGCAGCTCTTGATCTCTGGGTCGTGAGTTCAAGCCCCATGTTGGGTGCAGAGATTACTAAAAACATAAAATAAACTTCAAAAAAAAATGGGCAGAAGCCATGGACAGACATTTTTCCAAAGAAGACATACAGATGGCCAAGAGACACATGAAAAGATACTCAACATCACTAATCATCAAGGATGTGCAAATTAAAACCAAAATGAAATATCACCTTACACCTGTCAGAATGGCTAAATAAAAAACAAGAAATAACAAGTGTTGGCACGAATGTGGAAGAAAAGGAACTCTCTTGCACTGTTGATGAGAATGCAAATTGGTCAACTAATTTGGAAAATTGTATGGGAATTCCTTAAAAAATTAGAAATACCATATGATCCAGTAAATTCCACCACTAGGTATTTATCCAAAGAAAACAAAAACACTAATTTGAAAAGATATATGCACCCATATGTTTATTGTAGCATTATTTACGATAGCCAAAATATGAAAGCAACCCATGATTCTGTCCATCAATAGATGAATGGGTAAAGATGTGGTATATTTGTACTATAAAGTATTAGCCATAAAAAAGAATGAGATTTTGCCATTTGCAACAACATGGAAGGAGGATATAATGCTAAGTGAAATAAGAGAAAGACAAATACCATACGATTTCTCTCATGTGGAATTTAAGAAACCAAACAATGAACAAACAAAGAAAAAAGAGACAAACAAAAACAGACTCTAAAATAAGAAACAAACTGGTGGTTGCCAGAGGGGAAGTTGGTAGGAGAGTGGGTGAAATAAAAGGAAAAAAAGGTGGAAAAATATATATCATGGAAACAGTAACAAAACAAAGCTGAGGAGGCTATATTAATAACAAAATAGACTTTAAGATAAAAATTGTTACTAGAGTCAAAGCAGAACAGTTTATAATAAAATGTCAATCCATTAAGAAGAAAAATTATAAACATGCACTAATAACCAATCCCAAATACACACAGCAACTGACAAAATTGGAAAAAAAAAGACAATTCAAAAATAATGGACTTCATACCCCAGTCTCATTACCTGATAGAACAACTAGGAAGAATCTCAACAAGGAAATGGAAGCGCTAGGGACATTACTAAATAATAAGAACTGACATCTATAATCATTCCACTCAACAACAGCCAAATATGCATTCTTCTCAAGTGTGTAAGGAAAATTTTCCAGAGTAGGCCATATACTATGCCACAAAACAAATCTCAATAAATTTAAATAATTGAAACCATACAAAGTATGTATTCCAGCACATTGGAATGAAATTACAAACAAGTAAAGGAAATTTGAGAAATCCAGAAATACATGAGTAATAAACAACACACTCTTAAGTAACCAATGAATTGAAAAGAAAAAAAAAGAAATTATAAAATTTCCTTGAGATAGGCAAGGGAATTAAAAGCAAAAATGAACTACTGGGACCTTATGAAGATAAAAAGCTTCTGCACAGCAAAGGAAACAACCAACAAAACTAAAAGACAACCAACGGAATGGGAAAAGATATTTGCAAATGACATATCGGACAA
>NW_026059277.1:0-10722 GCF_023721935.1 Panthera uncia | reverse complement strand
TATGTGTGTGCCTGTGTGATCACTGCGTGTGTGTATACATGTGTGATCGCCCTGTGTATATATGTGTGTGTGATCACTCTGTGTGCATGTGTATATGTGCATGTGTGATCACTGTGTGTGCGTGTTTGTGTTGTATAGATAGGTTTTTTTTTCCCTTATTGGGTAGAACCTCAAATAAGAAAATGTATATAAATATGAACCTCATTAAACTTAGAAAGTGCTGTGTTCCTGGCATTCAGCAACCACGTTAATCTTTGATGAAACAAAGTAAAATACCTACTGCATAGGGGAAGATGTATCTGAAGTCATCAGGACAAACTGTTGCTGCTTAAGAGCAAAGTGTGATACAAACGCAGTAACGCCCCCCCCCCCCCATGTTAGTGGAGGCGCTAAGTTAGTAGTGAGCACATCCTATGCAGAGATGTCTTCAGAGAACTGACAGGTACTTGGGCTTTAAATAGAGGTAACATGTATTTAAGCATATGTAGCTTTTTTAGGGATTTGGCTCTAAATTAGTTTAAGATTGTATAGATTATTTTTGATCATGTTTTTATCACCCACTTAAGGTTCCTCCCAGCAGTGACTTTTGGAATGCTTTGTTAGTCTTGCTGGGGGGAGCTCCCCCTCCTGTCTGTTTTCTGTTTTTCTCCTCCTGAGCAATCTGATCCGCTCTTTTGAAGTACGTGCGTGTGTGCGTGTGCAATAAAAGATCCGGGACAGATATCAGGTTCTTGGGCAAAGAAATGCGACAGTACAAAAGACTCCCGTCCTGACTCCGTCCCTGCCGTCCCGACCTCAGGGGCCCTGGGAAGGGAGAAACCTGAAATCTGTGTCAGAGCTGAGAGCGAGGGATGGTGTCATTTCGTGGCACCACCAGCAGGGTGTGGAGCACTTGCCTCGCCTGGGTGAGCGTTGGGGGGTTGGTGGAGGGGCAGTGGCTTGGACAGTGCGGAGGACCAGATGTCACGAGAGGCAGGTGGCAGAAGTCACGTGTCACCCGCAGGATGGAACTGGAAAACGAGCACAGAACGGTGTGTGGTGACTCCTGGAACTCACTGGGTTAAATGGTAGACGGTCCGGGTGTCCTGGAAACACAGGAAGCGAGGTGGAGCCAGAGGAAGGGCACTGTTGCCTTTACCCACAGTGGAACAGTATTGGGATGGGATGGGAAGCCGGGTACTTCTGGGATGGCAGTGCTGCGGGGAACTCCTAGGCTGGAGCATCTCGTTATAACTCTTGGCCATGTTGAATCGAATGTGTGCGCAGTGTCTGTCTTCCCGCCAGGCTGCTCGTCTCGTGAGCAGGACTGTGCTGTCTGGTTTGCAACTCTTATCTCTAGCACCTAACAGGATGCCAGGCTCATAATACTATTTGTTGAATCAACAGAAATTATTATAGGAAACATAGCAGCAGCTATGGGAGCACGAAGGAGGCAGGGATGAATTCTGACTGGATGAGCCTGGGCGCCCTTCACTCTGAGCTAACTTTGGGCAGTGCTGGGCAAGGAGAAGCGAGGCGGAGGAGGGACGTTCACAGGGCGACTGTGGGTGTCTCATCAGAACAACGTGTGTGTGCCATGGGTCACCAGATGTTGCTGGAAGACTCCTCCCTGACCCCACCTGCCCTTTCATGGGTCTGAGATAATGTTCAGCAAATTTTTAAAGCCGTTTCTTCTGAGATTTGTCTACATTTTTCTAAATAATATTCTTCTCTGGCGGTTTCTGGATTTGTCTGTTGTAGACACCTATTGACCTAAGGTAGATAAAATAGAGCCCTTTTACTCCAGCCACGTCCCCTCTTGCATCATACCAAATACAGCAGGTTTATAACAGTTGTTATGGTTTGTTGATTATGGCTGTGTTACCATTGTCTGCAGAGTCACATAGAGTTACACGCTTCTTTCTTTTACAACTTTGTATTTTTCTTGGAAGAATAACTGCCCTCCTATTTTTCTTTCTTTCTTTTTATTTAAAATTTTTTTTTTTTCTCAACGTTTTTTATTTATTTTTGGGACAGAGAGAGACAGAGCATGAACGGGGGAGGGGCAGAGAGAGAGGGAGACACAGAATCGGAAACAGGCTCCAGGCTCCGAGCCGTCAGCCCAGAGCCTGATGCGGGGCTCGAACTCACGGACCGCGAGATCGTGACCTGGCTGAAGTCGGACGCTTAACCGACTGCGCCACCCAGGCGCCCCTGCCCTCCTATTTTTCTTACATGGTTTTAGTGAACCGAAAATTTTCTTAAAAGTTCTGTTCAGTCTTTACTATGTTGGTCAGTTTTTTTCAGTGGTTTTTCTTTTCTCTAAATCAATCGTATCAAATAATCTTTGAATTCTGTTTTTTTGCCCAGGCTGTTTCATTTTCAGAGTTCTGCCTCTATTTGTTTTAAACTTCTTTCTAGCCTTGCTAGATGGCTCTCGTCCTGGGAAGTTTCCTGTGAGAATCTTGTTTTATGGAGTCTTACCTTCCTCTTTCTTGATTTCTGCCACTTTTTCAGTGGTGCACATTCTCATGCAGCTAAGAAAAGAGACACGGGAGACACATTTTAAATCTACAAATTCCTGAAAATGTCTACTGGATAGTTTAATGGGGTACAAATGGTAGGATCACAAATATTTTCTCTTAGAATGTGAAGACATTTTTTTCGTGGCTTTTTATCTTAACGCTGTTATTGTTAGAGATGATGCCATTTTGATTGTCCTTCCTTCGTGTGTGACCCTTTTTTCTTCCGTCTCTGGAAGTTTTTAGAATTCACTTTTCTTTCTTGGTATTTTAAAATTTCAAGAGAATGTGCCTTGGAGTAAATCTTTTTCATTCATTATGGGTCATTTTAAGAATTTTTGTACTTTAATTCTGGATTAAAAAATTTTGTTATTTTCTCTCTCATCTTTTTCTGTAACTTTTATTAGTCATCATCCTTTTTGGATCCTCTCGTCTTTCCAACCTTCTGTCTTACTCTTGTGTTCTGCTTCTGTAATATTGTCTCAATTTGGCTTTTTAATGTTTCCGTTGAATTTTCTTTTTTATTTTGATGATCTGCTCAGGTTTTTATAAGAATCATTTTTCTAGTTGTCAAACCTTCTGTATCTGTCTCACAAACGCAGTATTTTCCTAAAAACAAGGGTTGGCAAACCCTTTTCCACAAAGGGCCCAATAATAGTCTAGCCTTTGCGAGACATACGGCGACCGTTGCCTCCACTCGGCTGAGTCACTGCAGCGTGAAATCAGCTACAGACGGTGCACACGTGAGTGGGCCTGGTATGTTCCAGAAACCTTTATTTACTAGAACAGGCAGCGGGCTGAACTTGGCCCTGCAGCTTTAGTTTTCAAGTCCTGCACAAAAGTCTCTGAGGTTCTTTTTAGTTTTCAAAAAGCTTTTCATCCTCACCATTTGGCAAAACTGTGGTAGATTCTTTGAGGCAAAGAATCTTCAATGGATGCTAAATGTGTGGGTGAAGGTAGGAGGAGGAACAAGTTAGGGACGTGGTCTCAGAGCGTCTCGCCACAAGGGACTCGCTGTTGCAGAGGACAGAACAGTGCGTTCGCGGTGGAGGAACCTGGAAAGACAGCACTTTATGTTTTTAAAATGTTCATTTATTTTTGAGAGCGAGCGAGGGAGAGAGCACAGAGCCCTGACGCAGGGCTCGCACTCACGAACTGTGAGATCATGTCCTGAGCTGAAAGCAAGAGTCACACACTTAGCTGACTGAGCCCCCCACCCCGCCCCCGGGCGCCCCTGGAATGACAGCACTTGAGCCCATTCTCCGTTGCTGCCCTCTGGCCAGATGCCTCCTTCTCACACTGACTGCACGCTCTGCCAGGCCCCGACACGCCGTGCCTCGGCGGCCCCCTCTCCCCACGTGGGTCCAGAGGCATCACGGTATGGCCACCAGTTGGTACGATTTCAGGGTCTCTGGATTCTGGGACACGGCATACTGATGCTCAGATAGGTAACAGGCCACTCGGCCTGAGGGAGGGCTGCCGGGCAGGGCCCTGCGGGGAGCTGTACCTGGGGACAGGGTGACAACAAGCTGGAGCCGGAAGGGCATCTTTTGAACGAAAGGCAGGGTAGGGATAGCTAGGTTTGGAAGGCTCCTCGTGGACTGGCACACTCGAATAATCATCTGACACAGGGGCAGTCCCTGCTTATCTGGTTCCTGGACCGGGGCCACTCGGGCAGGTGCATTGTGGCACCGGAGGGTGAGAGCCCTTCTGGTAAAGGAAGTGGGTGGGATGTGGACTTAACCAGTCGCTCAGGAAGGGGACCGATCTGCCTCTAGGCTCGAGACCGGCTCACCGCAGCATTAAGAAAAGCCCCAGACCACGGCAAAACCAACCGCTTACGGCCTCTCCTCGGCGTGGATGTCCTCACCACCCTCCGTACATGCTTCCTCCCTCACCAGGAGCCCTCCCCACCCGCCCTGCTGCAGGTGCCCACTTTGTTCGATCTGACTTCATGGCTGTAGGAATCAACAATGGGCGAAGTGGAGACATTTCTCAAGAGTTAAGACATACTAGTATGTGTCATAAATCTCCCACATCATGCCCAACATAAGTAATAAACCTTTTCGGGGACTGGCCATCTTAGTATTATATGTAGTGACATTAAATTGTCAGACACATAAGATAAAAGCATTTAGTGATCATACACCTTTGTCTGAGAGGAAGCCTTTTGTCTGAAAAGCAAGAGGAATTAGGCTGGATGTCTTAAATACAACGAGAGGATCGAGGCTCACGGAGCTAAATCAATTCAAGAAAAGTAACAGGTGCAAACTTAATATGCCTACCACTAGTGTAGAATAAGGGGGGACATATTTTTATGTCAAATGTACTCCAGATGTAAAATCGTGCCTGATTTAAAATCAGACCAGAGATCTGACCAGCCTTCGTAAAGGTGATTTTTGTGTGTGGCTTGACTGCCTGAATGTCTTTGTCATTCAGCTCTTACAAGTCCAATGACAGTAACCCTGCAGAAAGAAAATGTTCACATGCGAAAATCATCCAAAGCTGGATGTTGAAGTGTGGGTCCCGCACACCAGGGTACGTCGTATGTGGGATGTTCCATCATCCAGCTTCAACGTGGTTGAATTGTTTTGCAGCATCCAGCGGCTTCAAGGAATAAGAAACATCTGGATTTTCTCCACACTTCCATTACACAAGACGTGGGCTGCAGAAGCCACGGGGGCTGAAAGCCACCTGCACTGAGCACAGCTCGGGAGGATTACGCACGGGGAGAGGAAGGGGACAGCAGGATGCCTCTCCCAGGCTCACCCCTGCAAAGTCCGCCAGTCCCCCCGGGAAGGTCCTGGAGGAAAGGGCTGGTGTGGGCACAGCTATAAACAGCGATGGGCCCTGCAGAACAGGAGAAACAAAGGTGCTTAGGCCGGCACTCGGGCTCACACATCCATCATTTCAGGTGCACGCGAAATTGTGTTTTCTTCCTGAACACGACGCACAGGGATGAACGTGTGCTGTGAGAAATGTGCAGCGGTCGGGTTTACCTGTGCGTGTGTCTTACCGAACTGCTTCAGCCCTAGCTTGGACAGCTGGCCTTGGGGACCCCTGTCACTTTACCTTCCGGCCTCTGGGGGGTTACAAAATGAACTCTGGGAATTGCCCCAAAGGCAAATGTTTGTTCCCTGGTTGACATAGAGTCCTATGATTGAGTCACAGTGAAATGGGTATAAAAAATATATTCCTTTCTATGTGTCTAACTCAGAAAAGTGCCCATCCACTTGAGATGAAACACCTTTGATCTCTACTGGCTTGCTGTTGGCTGGAGAGAAAGTGAGAAATTCACCATGAAGCAATAACTTTCATTTTTAAAAACTGAGAGCTGATTGTGTGCCGGGCACTTGTAACAGGCTTTACCTGTATCTTTAAAATCTTTAAAAAGCCCATGGGGTAGGTGGTGTGCTAACAACATTTTACAATGAGGAGCTGAGGTTCAGAGAGGTTAAATGCCCTGAGATTCACATCTGGTAACAGAGCTAGGGTTCCCCGCTCTTTAAAGCCCATGCCTAACTGTGCTGCGTATGGTCACATGTTCTGTGGTCCCCCAGGTGGGAGGACCTTCATGAACATTTAACACTTGAGAAAAAGAACGTTAAGTGAGTGTTTAGCATAACATAAATAAACATGTGTACAAAGCCAATTCTGCCTAATAGGGAAGAAAACTTTAAAAGAATTCTGCTTTAAATCACAGAAACTGATATGTATTAATGTAAACAACTGAGAGTAACCAGTCACTTTAAAGAAGCACCAGGAGGCAGGGCCTGCTCTACCGCGTAAGAAGACTTGGTAGGAGCCACAGAAGGCATGTGAGTGCTCCTTGGTGCAAGACAAGAAGAGACTTTGGAGCAGAATGCAGAACTCAGAAACAGACACAGACACGTGTTGTATGATATCAGGGCAGTGACATGGGGGCAGTGGGGAGAAGGGTGGGTTTTAACGGATGATGTTGCACAACTAGATCGCTGTCTGGAAGAAAGACACCACTCCCAGAAAACACATTCCTGGGAGATTATAGACCTCAGTGTCTAAAGCAACGTAAGAAGGCTTCTGGGAGACAATAGGCCATCCTACAACTCAGTAGCAAAAATAACATGATTTGAGAAATGGGCAAAAGACTTGATAGACGTATGGCCAACAGGTGTATGAAAAGGGAGTCGATAGCACCAATCACTAGGGAAATGCAAATCAAAGCCACAGGGAGGTCTTATCTCACACCTGCAAGGATGGCTAAAATGAAAAAAAACAGAAGATAGCAAGTGTTGGCGAAGATGTGGAGACAGCGGGAGTCTTGGGCACTGTTGGTAGGAATATAAAATGGTGCAGCCACTGTGGAAAACAGTATAGAGGGTCCTCCAAAAATTAAAAATAGAACGTCCATATGCTCCAGAGCTATCATAATCCCACTTGGGGTAGACACGCAAAGGAATTGACATCAGGATCTCGAAGAGGTTTGGACCCCCTCCATGTTCGTTACTCATAACAGCCAAGGTACGGACATAACCTAAATATCCACAGACAGATGAATGGAAAGAGAAAATGTGGTGTATACATAAAATGGAATATTTTTCAGTCTTAAAACAGGAGGAAATCCTGCTGTACACGGATGAACGTTGGAGACACTATGCTAAGTGAAGTAAGCCAGTCATAAAAGGACAAATCCTGACGATTCCACTTATAGGAAGTGTCTAAAACAGTCAAGCTCATGGGACTAGGGATGGAACAGTGGCTTCCAGGGGCTGGGGCGATGGCAGAGGGGAGTTGTTCAGTGGGTATAAAATTCCAGTTACACAAGATGAATAAACTGGAGAGATCTGTACAACACAGTGTCTATAGTTAACGGTATCATACACTTAAACATTTGTTCAGAGGGTAGATCTAAGTGTTCTCACCACAATTAAAAGACAAGACAACATGGGTAGTACTTCCACTTGGTAGCATTTCCACTGGGGACTCAATTCAAGTTCCTTTGTTTTATTCTTTTAGAAATAGGACCTTCACTTGTTAGGAAGCACACTCCTTCCTTTGATAACTCTAGCCGAGTATTCCTCTCCACGTTGTGCCAACACGTGCCTCTAAATACTGTCAAAAAAAAAAAAAAAAAAGTGACTTTGGGCCATAGTGCCTCAGACTGGAGGCACACAGTGTGTGTCTGATCCTAGTTGGCCCCCCCTCTGTTCTTTTCTTTCTTTTTTTTTTTTTGAAGTCTATTTATTTTGAGACAGACACCTGGGAGGTGTAGAGAGAGAGGGACAGACAGAATCTAAAGCAGGATCTGCACTATCAATGCAGAGCCCAAGGCAGGGCTCAAACTCATGAACCGTGAGATCATGCCCTGAGATGAAACCAAGAGTCAGATGCTTAACCGACTGAGCCACCCAGGCACCCCCGCACCTCTGTTGTTTTCAGAGCGAAGCTGAGGCAGGTCCTAAAACATCAACTGAGGAACCTGGTGTAGTAATCTCTGTTAACATCCATTCGGGGGGATTTTAGCCCATCCTGGGCGATTATAGCTACGAAAACCAAAAGTCTTCTTATGTAACGTATGTATAAATAACGTCGATGTTTGGAGTCTACCAACATAGCTTCAGTGATGTTTTGGTTGCGTACATTCTTAGGAAGATTTAGACTTGGTGCAAATCAGAAGCACAAAATAAGACTGATGGCTGCTGAAAGTTCATGTAAAAGCAGTAGACCTGGAAGAAATAATGAGCAATTAAGAAAATGCTTAGTGGCAAAAATGTCAATTTGTAAAATTTGACAGGGACCAAAAAATCAATGAATCAGATTTGTGTTGTGAAATTTACGTGGAAAGGGATTGGTGCTATGAAAAAGGAAACGCTGTGCACAGTTCACTTAGGTATCTCGAGAGCCCATCAGAGGTTTGTGTTGCTTTAATGGCATTTAATGTTGCTGTAATTCTGAGGAAAATGTTTTTATTGATAAATAGAGACTACACATCCTCAGAGTCAAAATGGTGGGGTTAAAAACATTCTGTATTGATTTAAAAAGCACACTGCAGTGTGCTTTAAGCTAAGCAAAAATGATCTATTTTTTTTGTAACAGGGACGAGATGGAAAAATGGACGAATGTATGCAATTTGATTTGTTGAAGTCACGAAATTACAAGTACATTTTATGTGCAATCCTATTAATGTCGCTATAATGTAATAAAATATTTAAAAATCTGAAATTTAGTTTGGGGCTGCATGAGCTCTGTAAAATTCTGATGTAACTAGACTCTGGAGCCTGCAATAAAAATTATTTGATCTTTTATTCACATCCGGCCCACACCCCAGTAGTCTTCTGTTGCCCCTGGTTCTTGTGTTTTTCCAACTGATTTCGTGCCTTTGATTAGGGCACGAGAAATCGCAGATGTCATGGAATGAGATACTAAGTGGTATCCCTTACAGATTTATAAACCCTGGGCACCCATCTTCCCAGAACACGATACTTTCTTTCTGTAATAAGATTCTGTTGGCTACTGTTCCACAACTAAATTGCTAATTTGCCCTATTATTTGTTCTGCTCAAGTGGAATGAGTGGTCATGCAAGAGAAACTTGTTTCTTAAGCAGCCCTCTAAAACGGCTATGCTGATGTTTCTATTTACTACGCGCTGTGTGTGCAGCTAAAATAGGGCCGCGTGATGCCCGACCATAAATTGTAGGCTCTTCTCTCTTTTCACAAGGAGATAATTATGGCACATTTATAACTTTTTTTTTTTTTTTTTTACAGAGATCCTCAAAACTCTCTATAGAAAAAGTCCCCAGATGGCAGAACTTTGTTTCATTGGGGGAGATGGGGCAGGGGAGCAAAATTGGAAACCTTCCACATGGTAATAGGAAAAGGTTACGAGTTTCATTGTGGAGGCAGAGCGCGTAATGTAATCTCATGGATTAATGTTACCATTTACATTTATTCCTCAAGGGCATTATTAAATTAGGAAGTATAACCATGCATTTTAATCACTATGATTTATGTTAAAAACCTAACAGCAACAGAGAGCGTTACTTCTGCGTACAGCATCATCCTCGCCAATCTGTAGATGCTGGGCTAGGTGAGGAAGCTGTTCCCTTCATATTCTGTGTGGGCTTGAAACCTGGACAGAAACTGAGGATTGCCTTCAAGTGCTTGAAATATGTTGGATTCCGTGAAAGGGGTGAGATTACTGTGTAGCCGATGAAAGTAAACTCTGTGTTTCAGACTTCAGTGTGAGCTCGGGGGTGTTTAGCCATGTCCTTTCTCCTTGAGCTCCAGCAAATACTTTACATTCAAGTTCAAGTTCTTGCTCGTACCTTATGGCACTCATTCTAAACCACAGCGAGGAAACCTTTTTTCTCCTTAACAATGACCAGTGATCCTAAGAATGAAAGTCAGCAAACACTGATTGTGCACCTGTTCAGCCCAGAGCCCTGAACTGGGTACTGCGGTTTCTGAGATCACAAGATATGCTCACTACCTGAGAAAGCCGATCGCCCAGCTCACCCAGGCCTGGCTCTGTGCCATGAAAGGGTGGGCGATGAGGTCTGGCTACTGATAGAAAAGGTGCCTAATTTTGTGTCTTTAGTAGCTGTTCAATAACTATTTGTTGACCTCAATTACACGTGTGGGCAGCAAAATCGATCTCTCTGACATTACCCTCTAGCTGTGTGATCTCTGGGCTGAGCTCTCAACGCTGAAACTGCAGGTTTTCTGCGTCGGCTGGGACTTTGGTCCCCTGGGAATTGGAGTCTTAGCTTGCACTGTCTTATCCGATCCCGGTCCTCAGAAAATCTCACTGCGAGTGAGGTCTGTCTCTGGTGTCTGTGATGGGTAGTCTTACATGTCATGTGGGCCAGGCTGAGTACTAACTGAGGTGCTGCTATGAAGGTCTTTCGTAGAGGTGGGTAACACCTACAGTCTGTTGAGATTAACCTCTGTTATCTTTGTGGGGCTCATCTATCACTGAAAAGTAAAAACTAAGGTTTCCCACAGGAGAAGGAATTCGGCCTCAAGACTGCACATCACCCCCTACCTGACTTTCTGGTCTGCGGGCCTGCCCTGTGGATTTTGGACTTACTAGCCCTCACAATGGAGTGAGCCATTTCCTAAAGTTAATCATAAGTATGCCTATCTCTGTTGGCTCTGTTTCTCTGGGGAATCCTGACTGACCCAGTGTCCCCACTATCCGCTGATTGGACCCTTTCCTTTCTCTGTCATCACTCTTGCTGCT
>NW_026059276.1:0-10722 GCF_023721935.1 Panthera uncia | reverse complement strand
TATGTGTGTGCCTGTGTGATCACTGCGTGTGTGTATACATGTGTGATCGCCCTGTGTATATATGTGTGTGTGATCACTCTGTGTGCATGTGTATATGTGCATGTGTGATCACTGTGTGTGCGTGTTTGTGTTGTATAGATAGGTTTTTTTTTCCCTTATTGGGTAGAACCTCAAATAAGAAAATGTATATAAATATGAACCTCATTAAACTTAGAAAGTGCTGTGTTCCTGGCATTCAGCAACCACGTTAATCTTTGATGAAACAAAGTAAAATACCTACTGCATAGGGGAAGATGTATCTGAAGTCATCAGGACAAACTGTTGCTGCTTAAGAGCAAAGTGTGATACAAACGCAGTAACGCCCCCCCCCCCCCATGTTAGTGGAGGCGCTAAGTTAGTAGTGAGCACATCCTATGCAGAGATGTCTTCAGAGAACTGACAGGTACTTGGGCTTTAAATAGAGGTAACATGTATTTAAGCATATGTAGCTTTTTTAGGGATTTGGCTCTAAATTAGTTTAAGATTGTATAGATTATTTTTGATCATGTTTTTATCACCCACTTAAGGTTCCTCCCAGCAGTGACTTTTGGAATGCTTTGTTAGTCTTGCTGGGGGGAGCTCCCCCTCCTGTCTGTTTTCTGTTTTTCTCCTCCTGAGCAATCTGATCCGCTCTTTTGAAGTACGTGCGTGTGTGCGTGTGCAATAAAAGATCCGGGACAGATATCAGGTTCTTGGGCAAAGAAATGCGACAGTACAAAAGACTCCCGTCCTGACTCCGTCCCTGCCGTCCCGACCTCAGGGGCCCTGGGAAGGGAGAAACCTGAAATCTGTGTCAGAGCTGAGAGCGAGGGATGGTGTCATTTCGTGGCACCACCAGCAGGGTGTGGAGCACTTGCCTCGCCTGGGTGAGCGTTGGGGGGTTGGTGGAGGGGCAGTGGCTTGGACAGTGCGGAGGACCAGATGTCACGAGAGGCAGGTGGCAGAAGTCACGTGTCACCCGCAGGATGGAACTGGAAAACGAGCACAGAACGGTGTGTGGTGACTCCTGGAACTCACTGGGTTAAATGGTAGACGGTCCGGGTGTCCTGGAAACACAGGAAGCGAGGTGGAGCCAGAGGAAGGGCACTGTTGCCTTTACCCACAGTGGAACAGTATTGGGATGGGATGGGAAGCCGGGTACTTCTGGGATGGCAGTGCTGCGGGGAACTCCTAGGCTGGAGCATCTCGTTATAACTCTTGGCCATGTTGAATCGAATGTGTGCGCAGTGTCTGTCTTCCCGCCAGGCTGCTCGTCTCGTGAGCAGGACTGTGCTGTCTGGTTTGCAACTCTTATCTCTAGCACCTAACAGGATGCCAGGCTCATAATACTATTTGTTGAATCAACAGAAATTATTATAGGAAACATAGCAGCAGCTATGGGAGCACGAAGGAGGCAGGGATGAATTCTGACTGGATGAGCCTGGGCGCCCTTCACTCTGAGCTAACTTTGGGCAGTGCTGGGCAAGGAGAAGCGAGGCGGAGGAGGGACGTTCACAGGGCGACTGTGGGTGTCTCATCAGAACAACGTGTGTGTGCCATGGGTCACCAGATGTTGCTGGAAGACTCCTCCCTGACCCCACCTGCCCTTTCATGGGTCTGAGATAATGTTCAGCAAATTTTTAAAGCCGTTTCTTCTGAGATTTGTCTACATTTTTCTAAATAATATTCTTCTCTGGCGGTTTCTGGATTTGTCTGTTGTAGACACCTATTGACCTAAGGTAGATAAAATAGAGCCCTTTTACTCCAGCCACGTCCCCTCTTGCATCATACCAAATACAGCAGGTTTATAACAGTTGTTATGGTTTGTTGATTATGGCTGTGTTACCATTGTCTGCAGAGTCACATAGAGTTACACGCTTCTTTCTTTTACAACTTTGTATTTTTCTTGGAAGAATAACTGCCCTCCTATTTTTCTTTCTTTCTTTTTATTTAAAATTTTTTTTTTTTCTCAACGTTTTTTATTTATTTTTGGGACAGAGAGAGACAGAGCATGAACGGGGGAGGGGCAGAGAGAGAGGGAGACACAGAATCGGAAACAGGCTCCAGGCTCCGAGCCGTCAGCCCAGAGCCTGATGCGGGGCTCGAACTCACGGACCGCGAGATCGTGACCTGGCTGAAGTCGGACGCTTAACCGACTGCGCCACCCAGGCGCCCCTGCCCTCCTATTTTTCTTACATGGTTTTAGTGAACCGAAAATTTTCTTAAAAGTTCTGTTCAGTCTTTACTATGTTGGTCAGTTTTTTTCAGTGGTTTTTCTTTTCTCTAAATCAATCGTATCAAATAATCTTTGAATTCTGTTTTTTTGCCCAGGCTGTTTCATTTTCAGAGTTCTGCCTCTATTTGTTTTAAACTTCTTTCTAGCCTTGCTAGATGGCTCTCGTCCTGGGAAGTTTCCTGTGAGAATCTTGTTTTATGGAGTCTTACCTTCCTCTTTCTTGATTTCTGCCACTTTTTCAGTGGTGCACATTCTCATGCAGCTAAGAAAAGAGACACGGGAGACACATTTTAAATCTACAAATTCCTGAAAATGTCTACTGGATAGTTTAATGGGGTACAAATGGTAGGATCACAAATATTTTCTCTTAGAATGTGAAGACATTTTTTTCGTGGCTTTTTATCTTAATGCTGTTATTGTTAGAGATGATGCCATTTTGATTGTCCTTCCTTCGTGTGTGACCCTTTTTTCTTCCGTCTCTGGAAGTTTTTAGAATTCACTTTTCTTTCTTGGTATTTTAAAATTTCAAGAGAATGTGCCTTGGAGTAAATCTTTTTCATTCATTATGGGTCATTTTAAGAATTTTTGTACTTTAATTCTGGATTAAAAAATTTTGTTATTTTCTCTCTCATCTTTTTCTGTAACTTTTATTAGTCATCATCCTTTTTGGATCCTCTCGTCTTTCCAACCTTCTGTCTTACTCTTGTGTTCTGCTTCTGTAATATTGTCTCAATTTGGCTTTTTAATGTTTCCGTTGAATTTTCTTTTTTATTTTGATGATCTGCTCAGGTTTTTATAAGAATCATTTTTCTAGTTGTCAAACCTTCTGTATCTGTCTCACAAACGCAGTATTTTCCTAAAAACAAGGGTTGGCAAACCCTTTTCCACAAAGGGCCCAATAATAGTCTAGCCTTTGCGAGACATACGGCGACCGTTGCCTCCACTCGGCTGAGTCACTGCAGCGTGAAATCAGCTACAGACGGTGCACACGTGAGTGGGCCTGGTATGTTCCAGAAACCTTTATTTACTAGAACAGGCAGCGGGCTGAACTTGGCCCTGCAGCTTTAGTTTTCAAGTCCTGCACAAAAGTCTCTGAGGTTCTTTTTAGTTTTCAAAAAGCTTTTCATCCTCACCATTTGGCAAAACTGTGGTAGATTCTTTGAGGCAAAGAATCTTCAATGGATGCTAAATGTGTGGGTGAAGGTAGGAGGAGGAACAAGTTAGGGACGTGGTCTCAGAGCGTCTCGCCACAAGGGACTCGCTGTTGCAGAGGACAGAACAGTGCGTTCGCGGTGGAGGAACCTGGAAAGACAGCACTTTATGTTTTTAAAATGTTCATTTATTTTTGAGAGCGAGCGAGGGAGAGAGCACAGAGCCCTGACGCAGGGCTCGCACTCACGAACTGTGAGATCATGTCCTGAGCTGAAAGCAAGAGTCACACACTTAGCTGACTGAGCCCCCCACCCCGCCCCCGGGCGCCCCTGGAATGACAGCACTTGAGCCCATTCTCCGTTGCTGCCCTCTGGCCAGATGCCTCCTTCTCACACTGACTGCACGCTCTGCCAGGCCCCGACACGCCGTGCCTCGGCGGCCCCCTCTCCCCACGTGGGTCCAGAGGCATCACGGTATGGCCACCAGTTGGTACGATTTCAGGGTCTCTGGATTCTGGGACACGGCATACTGATGCTCAGATAGGTAACAGGCCACTCGGCCTGAGGGAGGGCTGCCGGGCAGGGCCCTGCGGGGAGCTGTACCTGGGGACAGGGTGACAACAAGCTGGAGCCGGAAGGGCATCTTTTGAACGAAAGGCAGGGTAGGGATAGCTAGGTTTGGAAGGCTCCTCGTGGACTGGCACACTCGAATAATCATCTGACACAGGGGCAGTCCCTGCTTATCTGGTTCCTGGACCGGGGCCACTCGGGCAGGTGCATTGTGGCACCGGAGGGTGAGAGCCCTTCTGGTAAAGGAAGTGGGTGGGATGTGGACTTAACCAGTCGCTCAGGAAGGGGACCGATCTGCCTCTAGGCTCGAGACCGGCTCACCGCAGCATTAAGAAAAGCCCCAGACCACGGCAAAACCAACCGCTTACGGCCTCTCCTCGGCGTGGATGTCCTCACCACCCTCCGTACATGCTTCCTCCCTCACCAGGAGCCCTCCCCACCCGCCCTGCTGCAGGTGCCCACTTTGTTCGATCTGACTTCATGGCTGTAGGAATCAACAATGGGCGAAGTGGAGACATTTCTCAAGAGTTAAGACATACTAGTATGTGTCATAAATCTCCCACATCATGCCCAACATAAGTAATAAACCTTTTCGGGGACTGGCCATCTTAGTATTATATGTAGTGACATTAAATTGTCAGACACATAAGATAAAAGCATTTAGTGATCATACACCTTTGTCTGAGAGGAAGCCTTTTGTCTGAAAAGCAAGAGGAATTAGGCTGGATGTCTTAAATACAACGAGAGGATCGAGGCTCACGGAGCTAAATCAATTCAAGAAAAGTAACAGGTGCAAACTTAATATGCCTACCACTAGTGTAGAATAAGGGGGGACATATTTTTATGTCAAATGTACTCCAGATGTAAAATCGTGCCTGATTTAAAATCAGACCAGAGATCTGACCAGCCTTCGTAAAGGTGATTTTTGTGTGTGGCTTGACTGCCTGAATGTCTTTGTCATTCAGCTCTTACAAGTCCAATGACAGTAACCCTGCAGAAAGAAAATGTTCACATGCGAAAATCATCCAAAGCTGGATGTTGAAGTGTGGGTCCCGCACACCAGGGTACGTCGTATGTGGGATGTTCCATCATCCAGCTTCAACGTGGTTGAATTGTTTTGCAGCATCCAGCGGCTTCAAGGAATAAGAAACATCTGGATTTTCTCCACACTTCCATTACACAAGACGTGGGCTGCAGAAGCCACGGGGGCTGAAAGCCACCTGCACTGAGCACAGCTCGGGAGGATTACGCACGGGGAGAGGAAGGGGACAGCAGGATGCCTCTCCCAGGCTCACCCCTGCAAAGTCCGCCAGTCCCCCCGGGAAGGTCCTGGAGGAAAGGGCTGGTGTGGGCACAGCTATAAACAGCGATGGGCCCTGCAGAACAGGAGAAACAAAGGTGCTTAGGCCGGCACTCGGGCTCACACATCCATCATTTCAGGTGCACGCGAAATTGTGTTTTCTTCCTGAACACGACGCACAGGGATGAACGTGTGCTGTGAGAAATGTGCAGCGGTCGGGTTTACCTGTGCGTGTGTCTTACCGAACTGCTTCAGCCCTAGCTTGGACAGCTGGCCTTGGGGACCCCTGTCACTTTACCTTCCGGCCTCTGGGGGGTTACAAAATGAACTCTGGGAATTGCCCCAAAGGCAAATGTTTGTTCCCTGGTTGACATAGAGTCCTATGATTGAGTCACAGTGAAATGGGTATAAAAAATATATTCCTTTCTATGTGTCTAACTCAGAAAAGTGCCCATCCACTTGAGATGAAACACCTTTGATCTCTACTGGCTTGCTGTTGGCTGGAGAGAAAGTGAGAAATTCACCATGAAGCAATAACTTTCATTTTTAAAAACTGAGAGCTGATTGTGTGCCGGGCACTTGTAACAGGCTTTACCTGTATCTTTAAAATCTTTAAAAAGCCCATGGGGTAGGTGGTGTGCTAACAACATTTTACAATGAGGAGCTGAGGTTCAGAGAGGTTAAATGCCCTGAGATTCACATCTGGTAACAGAGCTAGGGTTCCCCGCTCTTTAAAGCCCATGCCTAACTGTGCTGCGTATGGTCACATGTTCTGTGGTCCCCCAGGTGGGAGGACCTTCATGAACATTTAACACTTGAGAAAAAGAACGTTAAGTGAGTGTTTAGCATAACATAAATAAACATGTGTACAAAGCCAATTCTGCCTAATAGGGAAGAAAACTTTAAAAGAATTCTGCTTTAAATCACAGAAACTGATATGTATTAATGTAAACAACTGAGAGTAACCAGTCACTTTAAAGAAGCACCAGGAGGCAGGGCCTGCTCTACCGCGTAAGAAGACTTGGTAGGAGCCACAGAAGGCATGTGAGTGCTCCTTGGTGCAAGACAAGAAGAGACTTTGGAGCAGAATGCAGAACTCAGAAACAGACACAGACACGTGTTGTATGATATCAGGGCAGTGACATGGGGGCAGTGGGGAGAAGGGTGGGTTTTAACGGATGATGTTGCACAACTAGATCGCTGTCTGGAAGAAAGACACCACTCCCAGAAAACACATTCCTGGGAGATTATAGACCTCAGTGTCTAAAGCAACGTAAGAAGGCTTCTGGGAGACAATAGGCCATCCTACAACTCAGTAGCAAAAATAACATGATTTGAGAAATGGGCAAAAGACTTGATAGACGTATGGCCAACAGGTGTATGAAAAGGGAGTCGATAGCACCAATCACTAGGGAAATGCAAATCAAAGCCACAGGGAGGTCTTATCTCACACCTGCAAGGATGGCTAAAATGAAAAAAAACAGAAGATAGCAAGTGTTGGCGAAGATGTGGAGACAGCGGGAGTCTTGGGCACTGTTGGTAGGAATATAAAATGGTGCAGCCACTGTGGAAAACAGTATAGAGGGTCCTCCAAAAATTAAAAATAGAACGTCCATATGCTCCAGAGCTATCATAATCCCACTTGGGGTAGACACGCAAAGGAATTGACATCAGGATCTCGAAGAGGTTTGGACCCCCTCCATGTTCGTTACTCATAACAGCCAAGGTACGGACATAACCTAAATATCCACAGACAGATGAATGGAAAGAGAAAATGTGGTGTATACATAAAATGGAATATTTTTCAGTCTTAAAACAGGAGGAAATCCTGCTGTACACGGATGAACGTTGGAGACACTATGCTAAGTGAAGTAAGCCAGTCATAAAAGGACAAATCCTGACGATTCCACTTATAGGAAGTGTCTAAAACAGTCAAGCTCATGGGACTAGGGATGGAACAGTGGCTTCCAGGGGCTGGGGCGATGGCAGAGGGGAGTTGTTCAGTGGGTATAAAATTCCAGTTACACAAGATGAATAAACTGGAGAGATCTGTACAACACAGTGTCTATAGTTAACGGTATCATACACTTAAACATTTGTTCAGAGGGTAGATCTAAGTGTTCTCACCACAATTAAAAGACAAGACAACATGGGTAGTACTTCCACTTGGTAGCATTTCCACTGGGGACTCAATTCAAGTTCCTTTGTTTTATTCTTTTAGAAATAGGACCTTCACTTGTTAGGAAGCACACTCCTTCCTTTGATAACTCTAGCCGAGTATTCCTCTCCACGTTGTGCCAACACGTGCCTCTAAATACTGTCAAAAAAAAAAAAAAAAAAGTGACTTTGGGCCATAGTGCCTCAGACTGGAGGCACACAGTGTGTGTCTGATCCTAGTTGGCCCCCCCTCTGTTCTTTTCTTTCTTTTTTTTTTTTTGAAGTCTATTTATTTTGAGACAGACACCTGGGAGGTGTAGAGAGAGAGGGACAGACAGAATCTAAAGCAGGATCTGCACTATCAATGCAGAGCCCAAGGCAGGGCTCAAACTCATGAACCGTGAGATCATGCCCTGAGATGAAACCAAGAGTCAGATGCTTAACCGACTGAGCCACCCAGGCACCCCCGCACCTCTGTTGTTTTCAGAGCGAAGCTGAGGCAGGTCCTAAAACATCAACTGAGGAACCTGGTGTAGTAATCTCTGTTAACATCCATTCGGGGGGATTTTAGCCCATCCTGGGCGATTATAGCTACGAAAACCAAAAGTCTTCTTATGTAACGTATGTATAAATAATGTCGATGTTTGGAGTCTACCAACATAGCTTCAGTGATGTTTTGGTTGCGTACATTCTTAGGAAGATTTAGACTTGGTGCAAATCAGAAGCACAAAATAAGACTGATGGCTGCTGAAAGTTCATGTAAAAGCAGTAGACCTGGAAGAAATAATGAGCAATTAAGAAAATGCTTAGTGGCAAAAATGTCAATTTGTAAAATTTGACAGGGACCAAAAAATCAATGAATCAGATTTGTGTTGTGAAATTTACGTGGAAAGGGATTGGTGCTATGAAAAAGGAAACGCTGTGCACAGTTCACTTAGGTATCTCGAGAGCCCATCAGAGGTTTGTGTTGCTTTAATGGCATTTAATGTTGCTGTAATTCTGAGGAAAATGTTTTTATTGATAAATAGAGACTACACATCCTCAGAGTCAAAATGGTGGGGTTAAAAACATTCTGTATTGATTTAAAAAGCACACTGCAGTGTGCTTTAAGCTAAGCAAAAATGATCTATTTTTTTTGTAACAGGGACGAGATGGAAAAATGGACGAATGTATGCAATTTGATTTGTTGAAGTCACGAAATTACAAGTACATTTTATGTGCAATCCTATTAATGTCGCTATAATGTAATAAAATATTTAAAAATCTGAAATTTAGTTTGGGGCTGCATGAGCTCTGTAAAATTCTGATGTAACTAGACTCTGGAGCCTGCAATAAAAATTATTTGATCTTTTATTCACATCCGGCCCACACCCCAGTAGTCTTCTGTTGCCCCTGGTTCTTGTGTTTTTCCAACTGATTTCGTGCCTTTGATTAGGGCACGAGAAATCGCAGATGTCATGGAATGAGATACTAAGTGGTATCCCTTACAGATTTATAAACCCTGGGCACCCATCTTCCCAGAACACGATACTTTCTTTCTGTAATAAGATTCTGTTGGCTACTGTTCCACAACTAAATTGCTAATTTGCCCTATTATTTGTTCTGCTCAAGTGGAATGAGTGGTCATGCAAGAGAAACTTGTTTCTTAAGCAGCCCTCTAAAACGGCTATGCTGATGTTTCTATTTACTACGCGCTGTGTGTGCAGCTAAAATAGGGCCGCGTGATGCCCGACCATAAATTGTAGGCTCTTCTCTCTTTTCACAAGGAGATAATTATGGCACATTTATAACTTTTTTTTTTTTTTTTTTACAGAGATCCTCAAAACTCTCTATAGAAAAAGTCCCCAGATGGCAGAACTTTGTTTCATTGGGGGAGATGGGGCAGGGGAGCAAAATTGGAAACCTTCCACATGGTAATAGGAAAAGGTTACGAGTTTCATTGTGGAGGCAGAGCGCGTAATGTAATCTCATGGATTAATGTTACCATTTACATTTATTCCTCAAGGGCATTATTAAATTAGGAAGTATAACCATGCATTTTAATCACTATGATTTATGTTAAAAACCTAACAGCAACAGAGAGCGTTACTTCTGCGTACAGCATCATCCTCGCCAATCTGTAGATGCTGGGCTAGGTGAGGAAGCTGTTCCCTTCATATTCTGTGTGGGCTTGAAACCTGGACAGAAACTGAGGATTGCCTTCAAGTGCTTGAAATATGTTGGATTCCGTGAAAGGGGTGAGATTACTGTGTAGCCGATGAAAGTAAACTCTGTGTTTCAGACTTCAGTGTGAGCTCGGGGGTGTTTAGCCATGTCCTTTCTCCTTGAGCTCCAGCAAATACTTTACATTCAAGTTCAAGTTCTTGCTCGTACCTTATGGCACTCATTCTAAACCACAGCGAGGAAACCTTTTTTCTCCTTAACAATGACCAGTGATCCTAAGAATGAAAGTCAGCAAACACTGATTGTGCACCTGTTCAGCCCAGAGCCCTGAACTGGGTACTGCGGTTTCTGAGATCACAAGATATGCTCACTACCTGAGAAAGCCGATCGCCCAGCTCACCCAGGCCTGGCTCTGTGCCATGAAAGGGTGGGCGATGAGGTCTGGCTACTGATAGAAAAGGTGCCTAATTTTGTGTCTTTAGTAGCTGTTCAATAACTATTTGTTGACCTCAATTACACGTGTGGGCAGCAAAATCGATCTCTCTGACATTACCCTCTAGCTGTGTGATCTCTGGGCTGAGCTCTCAACGCTGAAACTGCAGGTTTTCTGCGTCGGCTGGGACTTTGGTCCCCTGGGAATTGGAGTCTTAGCTTGCACTGTCTTATCCGATCCCGGTCCTCAGAAAATCTCACTGCGAGTGAGGTCTGTCTCTGGTGTCTGTGATGGGTAGTCTTACATGTCATGTGGGCCAGGCTGAGTACTAACTGAGGTGCTGCTATGAAGGTCTTTCGTAGAGGTGGGTAACACCTACAGTCTGTTGAGATTAACCTCTGTTATCTTTGTGGGGCTCATCTATCACTGAAAAGTAAAAACTAAGGTTTCCCGCAGGAGAAGGAATTCGGCCTCAAGACTGCACATCACCCCCTACCTGACTTTCTGGTCTGCGGGCCTGCCCTGTGGATTTTGGACTTACTAGCCCTCACAATGGAGTGAGCCATTTCCTAAAGTTAATCATAAGTATGCCTATCTCTGTTGGCTCTGTTTCTCTGGGGAATCCTGACTGACCCAGTGTCCCCACTATCCGCTGATTGGACCCTTTCCTTTCTCTGTCATCACTCTTGCTGCT